>NC_091180.1:255712-278638 GCF_040958095.1 Procambarus clarkii | reverse complement strand
TCAAATATGGTTAAATAGTGACTTTTTTCACGTTTTTCATGTAGTTTGATACTACGTAAATATATTCATTTTTACCAATATTTCGATTCTATTTCATGTAGTATCACGATATGTGATTTGGCCTTCAAATCTCAGAATTTCGCATAATATTGCATTTTAAGCAAGTTTTCTTGCCTTTTGTTTCGTACGAAAAATCATCGAATTTAGCAATATTTTGACGTTTATCATCCCCTTTTCCTTTATTTGATTTAAACAAAATATCATCGAATTAGGCAATATTTTGCGGTTTTTCCACGTTTGTGTGAATTTTCAGTCTATGGGTATTAATTCATATATATACGATAAAAATTATGCAAACACATAATTGATTAGATAATAACCTTAAATACTTCATTTTCAATCAACTATTTGTTTCTCGTTAAAATACTGAGTAAGATATTGAAAAGGGGAGAAGTTCGGTTTTTATTGCATATATCGACGTTTCAGCCGGAATAGAGCGATTTTCGTGTACATCTTCCATCGGTAATATAAACAGAAAATCAGGAACATTTTAGTTAATACTAATGAAAACACATTGATTTTTATCATTTGTATTGGTAACAACACTGTCAAGTCTTTTCTTGGATCTAAATAATACGAAACCTCGCTCTATGATTTGAAGTTAAAATCCTCATATATGGTTAAATATTGACTTTTTTCACGTTTTTCATGTAGTTTGATATTACGTAAATATATTCATTTTTACCAATATTTCGATACTATTTCATGTAGTATCACGATATGTGATTTGGCCTTCAAATCTCAGAATTTCGCATAATATTGCATTTTAAGCAAGTTTTCTTGCCTTTTGTTTCGTACGAAAAATCATCGAATTTAGCAATATTTTGACGTTTATCATCCCATTTTCCTTTATGTGACATAAACAAAATATCATCGAATTAGGCAATATTTTGCCGTTTTCCACGTTTTTGTGAATTTTCAGTCTATGGGTATTAATTCATATATATACGATAAAAAATGATGCAAACACATAATTGATTAGATAATAACCTTAAATACTTCATTTTCAATCATCTATTTGTTTCTCGTTAAAATACTGAGTAAGATATTGAAAAGGGGAGAAGTTCTGTTTTTATTGCATATATCGACGTTTCAGCCGGAATAGAGCGATTTTCGTGTACATCTTCCATCGGTAATATAAACAGAAAATCAGGAACATTTTAGTTAATACTAATGAAAACACATTGATTTTTATCATTTGTATTGGTAACAACACTGTCAAGTCTTTTCTTGGATCTAAATAATACGAAACCTCGCTCTATGATTTGATGTTAAAATCCTCATATATGGTTAAATATTGACTTTTTTCACGTTTTTCATGTAGTTTGATATAACGTAAATATATTCATTTTTACCAATATTTCGATTCTATTTCATGTAGTATCACGATATGTGATTTGGCCTTCAAATCTCAGAATTTCGCATAATATTGCATTTTAAGCAAGTTTTCTTGCATTTTGTTTCGTACGAAAAATCATCGAATTTAGCAATATTTTGATGTTTATCATCCCCTTTTCCTTTATGTGACTTAAACAAAATATCATCGAATTCGGCAATATTTTGCCGTTTTCCACGTTTTTGTGAATTTTCAGTCTATGGGTATTAATTCATATATATATGATAAAAATGATGCAAACACATAATTGATTAGATAATAACCTTAAATACTTCATTTTCAATCATCTATTTGTTTCTCGTTAAAATACTGAGTAAGATAATGAAAAGGGGAGAAGTTCGGTTTTTATTGCATATATCGACGTTTCAGCCGGATTGGAGCGGTTTTACGTGTACATCTTCCCTCGGTAATATAAACGGAAAATCAAGGTACATTTTAGTTAATTCTAATGAAAACACATTGATTTTTATAATTTGTATTGGAAACAACATTGTCATATGTCTATTCTTGGATCTAAATAATACGAAACCTCGCTCTATGATTTGAAGTTAAAATCCTCAAATATGGTTAAATATTGACTTTTTTCACGTTTTTCATGTAGTTTGATATTACGTAAATATATTCATTTTTACCAATATTTCGATACTATTTCATGTAGTATCACGATATGTGATTTGGCCTTCAAATCTCAGAATTTCGCATAATATTGCATTTTAAGCAAGTTTTCTTGCCTTTTGTTTCGTACGAAAAATCATCAAATTTAGCAATATTTTGACGTTTATCTTCCCATTTTTCTTTATGTGACTTAAACAAAATATCATCGAATTAGGCAATATTTTGCCGTTTTCCACGTTTTTGTGAATTTTCAGTCTATGGGTATTAATTCATATATATACGATAAAAAATGATGCAAACACATAATTGATTAGATAATAACCTTAAATACTTCATTTTCAATCATCTATTTGTTTCTCGTTAAAATACTGAGTAAGATAATGAAAAGGGGAGAAGTTCGGTTTTTATTGCATATATCGACGTTTCAGCCGGATTAGAGCGGTTTTACGTGTACATCTTCCCTCGGTAATATAAACGGAAAATCAGGAACATTTTAGTTAATTCTAATGAAAACACATTGATTTTTATAATTTGTATTGGAAACAACATTGTCATATGTCTTTTCTTGGATCTAAATAATACGACACCTCGCTCTATGATTTGAAGTTAAAATCCTCAAATATGGTTAAATAGTGACTTTTTTCACGTTTTTCATGTAGTTTGATACTACGTAAATATATTGAGTGTTACTAATATTTCGATTCTATTTCATGTAGTATCACGATATGTGATTTGGCCTTCAAATCTCAGAATTTCGCATAATATTGCATTTTAAGCAAGTTTTCTTGCATTTTGTTTCGTACGAAAAATCATCGAATTTAGCAATATTTTGACGTTTATCATCCCCTTTTCCTTTATTTGATTTAAACAAAATATCATCGAATTAGGCAATATTTTGCGGTTTTTCCACGTTTTTGTGAATTTTCAGTCTATGGGTATTAATTCATATATATACGATAAAAATTATGCAAACACATAATTGATTAGATAATAACCTTAAATACTTCATTTTCAATCAACTATTTGTTTCTCGTTAAAATACTGAGTAAGATATTGAAAAGGGGAGAAGTTCTGTTTTTATTGCATATATCGACGTTTCAGCCGGAATAGAGCGATTTTCGTGTACATCTTCCATCGGTAATATAAACAGAAAATCAGGAACATTTTAGTTAATACTAATGAAAACACATTGATTTTTATCATTTGTATTGGAAACAACATTGTCATATGTCTTTTCTTGGATCTAAATAATACGACACCTCGCTCTATGATTTGAAGTTAAAATCCTCATATATGGTTAAATATTGACTTTTTTCACGTTTTTCATGTTGTTTGATATTACGTAAATATATTAATTTTAACAATATTTCGATACTATTTCATGTAGTATCACGATATGTGATTTGGCCTTCAAATCTCAGAATTTCGCATAATATTGGATTTTAAGCAAGTTTTCTTGCCTTTTGTTTCGTACGAAAAATCATCGAATTTAGCAATATTTTGACGTTTATCATCCCATTTTCCTTTATGTGACTTAAACAAAATATCATCGAATTAAGCAATATTTTGCGGTTTTTCCACGTTTTTGTGAATTTTCAGTCTATGGGTATTAATTCATATATATACGATAAAAATTATGCAAACACATAATTGATTAGATAATAACCTTAAATACTTCATTTTCAATCAACTATTTGTTTCTCGTTAAAATACTGAGTAAGATATTGAAAAGGGGAGAAGTTCTGTTTTTATTGCATATATCGACGTTTCAGCCGGAATAGAGCGATTTTCGTGTACATCTTCCATCGGTAATATAAACAGAAAATCAGGAACATTTTAGTTAATACTAATGAAAACACATTGATTTTTATCATTTGTATTGGTAACAACACTGTCAAGTCTTTTCTTGGATCTAAATAATACGAAACCTCGCTCTATGATTTGAAGTTAAAATCCTCATATATGTTTAAATATTGACTTTTTTCACGTTTATCATGTAGTTTGATATAAATATTTGATATAAAGTTTGTAGTAAATATATTCATTTTTACCAACATTTCGATACTATTTCATGTAGTATCACGATATGTGATTTGGCCTTCAAATCTCAGAATTTCGCATAATATTGCATTTTAAGCAAGTTTTCTTGCATTTTGTTTCGTACGAAAAATCATCGAATTTAGCAATATGTTGATGTTTATCATCCCCTTTTCCTTTATGTGACTTAAACAAAATATCATCGAATTAGGCAATATTTTGCCGTTTTCCACGTTTTTGTGAATTTTCAGTCTATGGGTATTAATTCATATATATATGATAAAAATGATGCAAACACATAATTGATTAGATAATAATCTTAAATACTTCATTTTCAATCATCTATTTGTTTCTCGTTAAAATACTGAGTAAGATAATGAAAAGGGGAGAAGTTCGGTTTTTATTGCATATATCGACGTTTCAGCCGGATTAGAGCGGTTTTACGTGTACATCTTCCCTCGGTAATATAAACGGAAAATCAAGAACATTTTAGTTAATTCTAATGAAAACACATTGATTTTTCCAATTTGTATTGGAAACAACATTGTCATATGTCTATTCTTGGATCTAAATAATACGAAACCTCGCTCTATGATTTGAAGTTAAAATCCTCAAATATGGTTAAATATTGACTTTTTTCACGTTTTTCATGTAGTTTGATATTACGTAAATATATTCATTTTTACCAATATTTCGATACTATTTCATGTAGTATCACGATATGTGATTTGGCCTTCAAATCTCAGAATTTCGAATAATATTGCATTTTAGGCAAGTTTTCTTGCCTTTTGTTTCGTACGAAAAATCATCGAATTTAGCAATATTTTGACGTTTACCATCCCCTTTTCCTTTATGTGACTTAAACAAAATATCATCGAATTAGGCAATATTTTGCCGTTTTCCACGTTTTTGTGAATTATCAGTCTATGGGTATTAATTCATATATATACGATAAAAATGACGCAAACACATAATTGATTAGATAATAACCTTAAATACTTCATTTTCAATCATCTATTTGTTTCTCGTTAAAATACTGAGTAAGATAATGAAAAGGGGAGAAGTTCTGTTTTTATTGCATATATCGACGTTTCAGCCGGATTAGAGCGGTTTTACGTGTACATCTTCCGTCGGTAATATAAACGGAAAATCAGGAACATTTTAGTTAATACTAATGAAAACACATTGATTTTTATCATTTGTATTGGAAACAACATTGCCATATGTCTTTTCTTGGATCTAAATAATACGAAACCTCGCTCTATGATTTGAAGTTAAAATCCTCAAATATGGTTAAATAGTGACTTTTTTCACGTTTTTCATGTAGTTTGATACTACGTAAATATATTCATTTTTACCAATATTTCGATTCTATTTCATGTAGTATCACGATATGTGATTTGGCCTTCAAATCTCAGAATTTCGCATAATATTGCATTTTAAGCAAGTTTTCTTGCCTTTTGTTTCGTACGAAAAATCATCGAATTTAGCAATATTTTGACGTTTATCATCCCCTTTTCCTTTATTTGATTTAAACAAAATATCATCGAATTAGGCAATATTTTGCGGTTTTTCCACGTTTTTGTGAATTTTCAGTCTATGGGTATTAATTCATATATATACGATAAAAATTATGCAAACACATAATTGATTAGATAATAACCTTAAATACTTCATTTTCAATCAACTATTTGTTTCTCGTTAAAATACTGAGTAAGATATTGAAAAGGGGAGAAGTTCTGTTTTTATTGCATATATCGACGTTTCAGCCGGAATAGAGCGATTTTCGTGTACATCTTCCATCGGTAATATAAACAGAAAATCAGGAACATTTTAGTTAATACTAATGAAAACACATTGATTTTTATCATTTGTATTGGTAACAACACTGTCAAGTCTTTTCTTGGATCTAAATAATACGAAACCTCGCTCTATGATTTGAAGTTAAAATCCTCATATATGGTTAAATATTGACTTTTTTCACGTTTTTCATGTAGTTTGATATTACGTAAATATATTTATTTTTACCAATATTTCGATACTATTTCATGTAGTATCACGATATGTGATTTGACCTTCAAATCTCAGAATTTCGCATAATATTGCATTTTAAGCAAGTTTTCTTGCCTTTTGTTTCGTACGAAAAATCATCGAATTTAGCAATATTTTGACGTTTATCATCCCATTTTCCTTTATGTGACATAAACAAAATATCATCGAATTAGGCAATATTTTGCCGTTTTCCACGTTTTTGTGAATTTTCAGTCTATGGGTATTAATTCATATATATACGATAAAAAATGATGCAAACACATAATTGATTAGATAATAACCTTAAATACTTCATTTTCAATCATCTATTTGTTTCTCGTTAAAATACTGAGTAAGATAATGAAAAGGGTAGAAGTTCGGTTTTTATTGCATATATCGACGTTTCAGCCGGATTAGAGCGGTTTTACGTGTACATCTTCCCTCGGTAATATAAACGGATAATCAGGAACATTTTAGTTAATTCTAATGAAAACACATTGATTTTTATAATTTGTATTGGAAACAACATTGTCATATGTCTTTTCTTGGATCTAAATAATACGACACCTCGCTCTATGATTTGAAGTTAAAATCCTCAAATATGGTTAAATAGTGACTTTTTTCACGTTTTTCATGTAGTTTGATACTACGTAAATATATTGAGTGTTACTAATATTTCGATTCTATTTCATGTAGTATCACGATATGTGATTTGGCCTTCAAATCTCAGAATTTCGCATAATATTGCATTTTAAGCAAGTTTTCTTGCATTTTGTTTCGTACGAAAAATCATCGAATTTAGCAATATTTTGACGTTTATCATCCCCTTTTCCTTTATTTGATTTAAACAAAATATCATCGAATTAGGCAATATTTTGCGGTTTTTATACGTTTTGGTGAATTTTCAGTCTATGGGTATTAATTCATATATATACGATAAAAATTATGCAAACACATAATTGATTAGATAATAACCTTAAATACTTCATTTTCAATCAACTATTTGTTTCTCGTTAAAATACTGAGTAAGATATTGAAAAGGGGAGAAGTTCTGTTTTTATTGCATATATCGACGTTTCAGCCGGAATAGAGCGATTTTCGTGTACATCTTCCATCGGTAATATAAACAGAAAATCAGGAACATTTTAGTTAATACTAATGAAAACACATTGATTTTTATCATTTGTATTGGTAACAACACTGTCAAGTCTTTTCTTGGATCTAAATAATACGAAACCTCGCTCTATGATTTGAAGTTAAAATCCTCATATATGTTTAAATATTGACTTTTTTCACGTTTATCATGTAGTTTGATATAAATATTTGATATAAAGTTTGTAGTAAATATATTCATTTTTACCAACATTTCGATACTATTTCATGTAGTATCACGATATGTGATTTGGCCTTCAAATCTCAGAATTTCGCATAATATTGCATTTTAAGCAAGTTTTCTTGCATTTTGTTTCGTACGAAAAATCATCGAATTTAGCAATATGTTGATGTTTATCATCCCCTTTTCCTTTATGTGACTTAAACAAAATATCATCGAATTAGGCAATATTTTGCCGTTTTCCACGTTTTTGTGAATTTTCAGTCTATGGGTATTAATTCATATATATATGATAAAAATGATGCAAACACATAATTGATTAGATAATAATCTTAAATACTTCATTTTCAATCATCTATTTGTTTCTCGTTAAAATACTGAGTAAGATAATGAAAAGGGGAGAAGTTCGGTTTTTATTGCATATATCGACGTTTCAGCCGGATTAGAGCGGTTTTACGTGTACATCTTCCCTCGGTAATATAAACGGAAAATCAAGAACATTTTAGTTAATTCTAATGAAAACACATTGATTTTTCCAATTTGTATTGGAAACAACATTGTCATATGTCTATTCTTGGATCTAAATAATACGAAACCTCGCTCTATGATTTGAAGTTAAAATCCTCAAATATGGTTAAATATTGACTTTTTTCACGTTTTTCATGTAGTTTGATATTACGTAAATATATTCATTTTTACCAATATTTCGATACTATTTCATGTAGTATCACGATATGTGATTTGGCCTTCAAATCTCAGAATATCGCATAATATTGCATTTTAAGCAAGTTTTCTTGCCTTTTGTTTCGTACGAAAAATCATCGAATTTAGCAATATTTTGACGTTTATCATCCCATTTTCCTTTATGTGACTTAAACAAAATATCATCGAATTAGGCAATATTTTGCCGTTTTCCACGTTTTTGTGAATTTTCAGTCTATGGGTATTAATTCATATATATACGATAAAAAATGATGCAAACACATAATTGATTAGATAATAACCTTAAATACTTCATTTTCAATCATCTATTTGTTTCTCGTTAAAATACTGAGTAAGATAATGAAAAGGGGAGAAGTTCGGTTTTTATTGCATATATCGACGTTTCAGCCGGATTAGAGCGGTTTTACGTGTACATCTTCCCTCGGTAATATAAACGGAAAATCAGGAACATTTTAGTTAATTCTAATGAAAACACATTGATTTTTATAATTTGTATTGGAAACAACATTGTCATATGTCTTTTCTTGGATCTAAATAATACGACACCTCGCTCTATGATTTGAAGTTAAAATCCTCAAATATGGTTAAATAGTGACTTTTTTCACGTTTTTCATGTAGTTTGATACTACGTAAATATATTGAGTGTTACTAATATTTCGATTCTATTTCATGTAGTATCACGATATGTGATTTGGCCTTCAAATCTCAGAATTTCGCATAATATTGCATTTTAAGCAAGTTTTCTTGCATTTTGTTTCGTACGAAAAATCATCGAATTTAGCAATATTTTGACGTTTATCATCCCCTTTTCCTTTATTTGATTTAAACAAAATATCATCGAATTAGGCAATATTTTGCGGTTTTTCCACGTTTTTGTGAATTTTCAGTCTATGGGTATTAATTCATATATATACGATAAAAATTATGCAAACACATAATTGATTAGATAATAACCTTAAATACTTCATTTTCAATCAACTATTTGTTTCTCGTTAAAATACTGAGTAAGATATTGAAAAGGGGAGAAGTTCTGTTTTTATTGCATATATCGACGTTTCAGCCGGAATAGAGCGATTTTCGTGTACATCTTCCATCGGTAATATAAACAGAAAATCAGGAACATTTTAGTTAATACTAATGAAAACACATTGATTTTTATCATTTGTATTGGAAACAACATTGTCATATGTCTTTTCTTGGATCTAAATAATACGACACCTCGCTCTATGATTTGAAGTTAAAATCCTCATATATGGTTAAATATTGACTTTTTTCACGTTTTTCATGTAGTTTGATATTACGTAAATATATTAATTTTAACAATATTTCGATACTATTTCATGTAGTATCACGATATGTGATTTGGCCTTCAAATCTCAGAATTTCGCATAATATTGCATTTTAAGCAAGTTTTCTTGCCTTTTGTTTCGTACGAAAAATCATAGAATTTAGCAATATTTTGACGTTTATCATCCCATTTTCCTTTATGTGACTTAAACAAAATATCATCGAATTAGGCAATATTTTGCGGTTTTTCCACGTTTTTGTGAATTTTCAGTCTATGGGTATTAATTCATATATATACGATAAAAATTATGCAAACACATAATTGATTAGATAATAACCTTAAATACTTCATTTTCAATCAACTATTTGTTTCTCGTTAAAATACTGAGTAAGATATTGAAAAGGGGAGAAGTTCTGTTTTTATTGCATATATCGACGTTTCAGCCGGAATAGAGCGATTTTCGTGTACATCTTCCATCGGTAATATAAACAGAAAATCAGGAACATTTTAGTTAATACTAATGAAAACACATTGATTTTTATCATTTGTATTGGTAACAACACTGTCAAGTCTTTTCTTGGATCTAAATAATACGAAACCTCGCTCTATGATTTGAAGTTAAAATCCTCATATATGTTTAAATATTGACTTTTTTCACGTTTTTCATGTAGTTTGATATAAATATTTGATATAAAGTTTGTAGTAAATATATTCATTTTTACCAACATTTCGATACTATTTCATGTAGTATCACGATATGTGATTTGGCCTTCAAATCTCAGAATTTCGCATAATATTGCATTTTAAGCAAGTTTTCTTGCATTTTGTTTCGTACGAAAAATCATCGAATTTAGCAATATGTTGATGTTTATCATCCCCTTTTGCTTTATGTGACTTAAACAAAATATCATCGAATTAGGCAATATTTTGCCGTTTTCCACGTTTTTGTGAATTTTCAGTCTATGGGTATTAATTCATATATATATGATAAAAATTATACAAACACATAATTGATTAGATAATAATCTTAAATACTTCATTTTCAATCATCTATTTGTTTCTCGTTAAAATACTGAGTAAGATAATGAAAAGGGGAGAAGTTCGGTTTTTATTGCATATATCGACGTTTCAGCCGGATTAGAGCGGTTTTACGTGTACATCTTCCTTCGGTAATATAAACGGAAAATCAAGAACATTTTAGTTAATTCTAATGAAAAAAAATTGATTTTTCCAATTTGTATTGGAAACAACATTGTCATATGTCTATTCTTGGATCTAAATAATACGAAACCTCGCTCTATGATTTGAAGTTAAAATCCTCAAATATGGTTAAATATTGACTTTTTTCACGTTTTTCATGTAGTTTGATATTACGTAAATATATTCATTTTTACCAATATTTCGATACTATTTCATGTAGTATCACGATATGTGATTTGGCCTTCAAATCTCAGAATTTCGAATAATATTGCATTTTAAGCAAGTTTTCTTGCCTTTTGTTTCGTACGAAAAATCATCGAATTTAGCAATATTTTGACGTTTACCATCCCCTTTTCCTTTATGTGACTTAAACAAAATATCATCGAATTAGGCAATATTTTGCCGTTTTCCACGTTTCTGTGAATTTTCAGTCTATGGGTTTTAATTCATATATATACGATAAAAATTATGCAAACACATAATTGATTAGATAATAACCTTAAATACTTCACTTTCAATCAACTATTTGTTTCTCGTTAAAATACTGAGTAAGATAATGAAACGGGGAGAAGTTCTGTTTTTATTGCATATATCGACGTTTCAGCCGGAATAGAGCGATTTTCGTGTACATCTTCCATCGGTAATATAAACAGAAAATCAGGAACATTTTAGTTATTACTAATGAAAACACATTGATTTTTATCATTTGTATTGGTAACAACACTGTCAAGTCTTTTCTTGGATCTAAATAATACGAAACCTCGCTCTATGATTTGAAGTTAAAATCCTCATATATGGTTAAATATTGACTTTTTTCACGTTTTTCATGTAGTTTGATATAAATATTTGATATAAAGTTTGTAGTAAATATATTCATTTTTACCAATATTTCGATACTATTTCATGTAGTATCACGATATGTGATTTGGCCTTCAAATCTCAGAATTTCGCATAATATTGCATTTTAAGCAAGTTTTCTTGCATTTTGTTTCGTACGAAAAATCATCGAATTTAGCAATATTTTGATGTTTATCATCCCCTTTTCCTTTATGTGACTTAAACAAAATATCATCGAATTAGGCAATATTTTGCCGTTTTCCACGTTTTTGTGAATTTTCAGTCTATGGGTATTAATTCATATATATATGATAAAAATGATGCAAACACATAATTGATTAGATAGTAACCTTAAATACTTCATTTTCAATCATCTATTTGTTTCTCGTTAAAATACTGAGTAAGATAATGAAAAGGGGAGAAGTTCGGTTTTTATTGCATATATCGACGTTTCAGCCGGATTGGAGCGGTTTTACGTGTACATCTTCCCTCGGTAAAATAAACGGAAAATCAAGAACATTTTAGTTAATTCTAATGAAAACACATTGATTTTTATAATTTGTATTGGAAACAACATTGTCATATGTCTATTCTTGGATCTAAATAATACGAAACCTCGCTCTATGATTTGAAGTTAAAATCCTCAAATATGGTTAAATATTGACTTTTTTCACGTTTTTCATGTAGTTTGATATTACGTAAATATATTCATTTTTACCAATATTTCGATTCTATTTCATGTAGTATCACGATATGTGATTTGGCCTTCAAATCTCAGAATTTCGCATAATATTGCATTTTAAGCAAGTTTTCTTGCCTTTTGTTTCGTACGAAAATTCATCGAATTTAGCAATATTTTGACGTTTATCATCCCATTTTCCTTTATGTGACTTAAACAAAATATCATCGAATTAGGCAATATTTTGCCGTTTTCCACGTTTTTGTGAATTTTCAGTCTATGGGTATTAATTCATATATATACGATAAAAAATGATGCAAACACATAATTGATTAGATAATAACCTTAAATACTTCATTTTCAATCATCTATTTGTTTCTCGTTAAAATACTGAGTAAGATAATGAAAAGGGGAGAAGTTCGGTTTTTATTGCATATATCGACGTTTCAGCCGGATTAGAGCGGTTTTACGTGTACATCTTCCCTCGGTAATATAAACGGAAAATCAGGAACATTTTAGTTAATTCTAATGAAAACACATTGATTTTTATAATTTGTATTGGAAACAACATTGTCATATGTCTTTTCTTGGATCTAAATAATACGACACCTCGCTCTATGATTTGAAGTTAAAATCCTCAAATATGGTTAAATAGTGACTTTTTTCACGTTTTTCATGTAGTTTGATACTACGTAAATATATTGAGTGTTACTAATATTTCGATTCTATTTCATGTAGTATCACGATATGTGATTTGGCCTTCAAATCTCAGAATTTCGCATAATATTGCATTTTAAGCAAGTTTTCTTGCATTTTGTTTCGTACGAAAAATCATCGAATTTAGCAATATTTTGACGTTTATCATCCCCTTTTCCTTTATTTGATTTAAACAAAATATCATCGAATTAGGCAATATTTTGCGGTTTTTCCACGTTTTTGTGAATTTTCAGTCTATGGGTATTAATTCATATATATACGATAAAAATTATGCAAACACATAATTGATTAGATAATAACCTTAAATACTTCATTTTCAATCAACTATTTGTTTCTCGTTAAAATACTGAGTAAGATATTGAAAAGGGAAGAAGTTCTGTTTTTATTGCATATATCGACGTTTCAGCCGGAATAGAGCGATTTTCGTGTACATCTTCCATCGGTAATATAAACAGAAAATCAGGAACATTTTAGTTAATACTAATGAAAACACATTGATTTTTATCATTTGTATTGGTAACAACACTGTCAAGTCTTTTCTTGGATCTAAATATTACGAAACCTCGCTCTATGATTTGAAGTTAAAATCCTCATATATGGTTAAATATTGACTTTTTTCACGTTTTTCATGTAGTTTGATATTACGTAAATATATTCATTTTTACCAATATTTCGATACTATTTCATGTAGTATCACGATATGTGATTTGGCCTTCAAATCTCAGAATTTCGCATAATATTGCATTTTAAGCAAGTTTTCTTGCCTTTTGTTTCGTACGAAAAATCATCGAATTTAGCAATATTTTGACGTTTATCATCCCATTTTCCTTTATGTGACTTAAACAAAATATCATCGAATTAGGCAATATTTTGCCGTTTTCCACGTTTTTGTGAATTTTCAGTCTATGGGTATTAATTCATATATATACGATAAAAAATGATGCAAACACATAATTGATTAGATAATAACCTTAAATACTTCATTTTCAATCATCTATTTGTTTCTCGTTAAAATACTGAGTAAGATAATGAAAAGGGGAGAAGTTCGGTTTTTATTGCATATATCGACGTTTCAGCCGGATTAGAGCGGTTTTACGTGTACATCTTCCCTCGGTAATATAAACAGAAAATCAGGAACATTTTAGTTAATTCTAATGAAAACACATTGATTTTTATAATTTGTATTGGAAACAACATTGTCATATGTCTTTTCTTGGATCTAAATAATACGACACCTCGCTCTATGATTTGAAGTTAAAATCCTCAAATATGGTTAAATAGTGACTTCTTTCACGTTTTTCATGTAGTTTGATACTACGTAAATATATTGAGTGTTACTAATATTTCGATTCTATTTCATGTAGTATCACGATATGTGATTTGGCCTTCAAATCTCAGAATTTCGCATAATATTGCATTTTAAGCAAGTTTTCTTGCATTTTGTTTCGTACGAAAAATCATCGAATTTAGCAATATTTTGACGTTTATCATCCCCTTTTCCTTTATTTGATTTAAACAAAATATCATCGAATTAGGCAATATTTTGCGGTTTTTCCACGTTTTTGTGAATTTTCAGTCTATGGGTATTAATTCATATATATACGATAAAAATTATGCAAACACATAATTGATTAGATAATAACCTTAAATACTTCATTTTCAATCAACTATTTGTTTCTCGTTAAAATACTGAGTAAGATATTGAAAAGAAGTTCTGTTTTTATTGCATATATCGACGTTTCAGCCGGAATAGAGCGATTTTCGTGTACATCTTCCATCGGTAATATAAACAGAAAATCAGGAACATTTTAGTTAATACTAATGAAAACACATTGATTTTTATCATTTGTATTGGTAACAACACTGTCAAGTCTTTTCTTGGATCTAAATAATACGAAACCTCGCTCTATGATTTGAAGTTAAAATCCTCATATATGGTTAAATATTGACTTTTTTCACGTTTTTCATGTAGTTTGATATAAATATTTGATATAAAGTTTGTAGTAAATATTTAATATAATATAATATATTAAATATTAAATGTAGTAAATTAAATCAGGAACATTTTTACCAATATTTCGATACTATTTCATGTAGTATCACGATATGTGATTTGGCCTTCAAATCTCAGAATTTCGCATAATATTGCATTTTAAGCAAGTTTTCTTGCATTTTGTTTCGTACGAAAAATCATCGAATTTAGCAATATGTTGATGTTTATCATCCCCTTTTCCTTTATGTGACTTAAACAAAATATCATCGAATTAGGCAATATTTTGCCGTTTTCCACGTTTTTGTGAATTTTCAGTCTATGGGTATTAATTCATATATATATGATAAAAATGATGCAAACACATAATTGATTAGATAATAATCTTAAATACTTCATTTTCAATCATCTATTTGTTTCTCGTTAAAATACTGAGTAAGATAATGAAAAGGGGAGAAGTTCGGTTTTTATTGCATATATCGACGTTTCAGCCGCATTAGAGCAGTTTTACGTGTACATCTTCCCTCGGTAATATAAACGGAAAATCAAGAACATTTTAGTTAATTCTAATGAAAACACATTGATTTTTATAATTTGTATTTGAAACAACACTGTCATATGTCTATTCTTGGATCTAAATAATACGAAACCTCGCTCTATGATTTGAAGTTAAAATCCTCAAATATGGTTAAATATTGACTTTTTTCACGTTTTTCATGTAGTTTGATATTACGTAAATATATTCATTTTTACCAATATTTCGATACTATTTCATGTAGTATCACGATATGTGATTTGGCCTTCAAATCTCAGAATTTCGAATAATATTGCATTTTAAGGAAGTTTTCTTGCCTTTTGTTTCGTACGAAAAATCATCGAATTTAGCAATATTTTGACGTTTACCATCCCCTTTTCCTTTATGTGACTTAAACAAAATATCATCGAATTAGGCAATATTTTGCCGTTTTCCACGTTTCTGTGAATTTTCAGTCTATGGGTTTTAATTCATATATATACGATAAAAATTATGCAAACACATAATTGATTAGATAATAACCTTAAATACTTCACTTTCAATCAACTATTTGTTTCTCGTTAAAATACTGAGTAAGATAATGAAACGGGGAGAAGTTCTGTTTTTATTGCATATATCGACGTTTCAGCCGGATTAGAGCGGTTTTACGTGTACATCTTCCCTCGGTAATATAAACGGAAAATCAGGAACATTTTAGTTAATTCTAATGAAAACACATTGATTTTTATAATTTGTATTGAAAACAACATTGTCATATGTCTTTTCTTGGATCTAAATAATACGAAACCTCGCTCTATGATTTGAAGTTAAAATCCTCAAATATGGTTAAATAGTGACTTTTTTCACGTTTTTCATGTAGTTTGATACTACGTAAATATATTCATTTTTACCAATATTTCGATTCTATTTCATGTAGTATCACGATATGTGATTTGGCCTTCAAATCTCAGAATTTCGCATAATATTGCATTTTAAGCAAGTTTTCTTGCATTTTGTTTCGTACGAAAAATCATCGAATTTAGCAATATTTTGACGTTTATCATCCCATTTTCCTTTATGTGACTTAAACAAAATATCATCGAATTAGGCAATATTTTGCCGTTTTCTACGTTTTTGTGAATTTTCAGTCTATGGGTATTAATTCATTATATATACGATAAAAATGACGCAAACACATAATTGATTAGATAATAACCTTAAATACTTCATTTTCAATCATCTATTTGTTTCTCGTTAAAATACTGAGTAAGATATTGAAAAGGGGAGAAGTTCTGTTTTTATTGCATATATCGACGTTTCAGCCGGATTTGAGCGGTTTTCGTGTACATCTTCCATCGGTAATATAAACGGAAAATCAGGAACATTTTAGTTAATTCTAATGAAAACACATTGATTTTTATCATTTGTATTGGAAACAACACTGTCATATGTCTTTTCTTGGATCTAAATAATACGAAACCTCGCTCTATGATTTGATGTTAAAATCCTCATATATGGTTAAATATTGACTTTTTTCACGTTTTTCATGTAGTTTGATATAACGTAAATATATTCATTTTTACCAATATTTCGATTCTATTTCATGTAGTATCACGATATGTGATTTGGCCTTCAAATCTCAGAATTTCGCATAATATTGCATTTTAAGCAAGTTTTCTTGCCTTTTGTTTCGTACGAAAAATCATCGAATTTAGCAATATTTTGACGTTTATCATCCCCTTTTCCTTTATGTGACTTAAACAAAATATCATCGAATTAGGCAATATTTTGCCATTTTCCACGTTTTTGTGAATTTTCAGTCTATGGGTATTAATTCATATATATACGATAAAAATGACGCAAACACATAATTGATTAGATAATAACCTTAAATACTTCATTTTCAATCATCTATTTGTTTCTCGTAAAATACTGAGTAAGATATTGAAAAGGGGAGAAGTTCGGTTTTTATTGCATATATCGACGTTTCAGCCGGATTAGAGCGGTTTTACGTGTACATCATCCCTCGGTAATATAAACGAAAATCAGGAACATTTTATTTATTTCTAATGAAAACACATTCATTTTTATCATTTGTATTGGAAACAACATTGTCATATGTCTTTTCTTGGATCTAAATAGTTCGAAACCTCGCTCTATGATTTGAAGTTAAAATCCTCAAATATGGTTAAATAGTGACTTTTTTCACGTTTTTCATGTAGTTTGATACTACGTAAATATATTGAGTTTTACCAATATTTCGATTCTATTTCATGTAGTATCACGATATGTGATTTGGCCTTCAAATCTCAGAATTTCGCATAATATTGCATTTTTAGCAAGTTATCTTGCATTTTGTTTCGTACGAAAAATCATCGAATTTAGCAATATTTTGACGTTTATCATCCCCTTTTCCTTTATGTGACTTAAACAAAATATCATCGAATTAGGCAATATTTTGCCGTTTTCCACGTTTTTGTGAATTTTCAGTCTATGGGTATTAATTCATATATATACGATAAAAATTATGCAAACACATAATTGATTAGATAATAACCTTAAATACTTCATTTTCAATCAACTATTTGTTTCTCGTTAAAATACTGAGTAAGATATTGAAAAGGGGAGAAGTTCTGTTTTTATTGCATATATCGACGTTTCAGCCGGAATAGAGCGATTTTCGTGTACATCTTCCATCGGTAATATAAACAGAAAATCAGGAACATTTTAGTTAATACTAATGAAAACACATTGATTTTTATCATTTGTATTGGTAACCACACTGTCATGTCTTTTCTTGGATCTAAATAATACGAAAACTTGCTTTATGATTTGAAGTTAAAATCCTCATATATGGTTAAATATTGACTTTTTTCACGTTTTTCATGTAGTTTGATATAACGTAAATATATTCATTTTTACCAATATTTCGATACTATTTCATGTAGTATCACGATATGTGATTTGGCCTTCAAATCTCAGAATTTCGCATAATATTGCATTTTAAGCAAGTTTTCTTGCCTTTTGTTTCGTACGAAAAATCATCGAATTTAGCAATATTTTGACGTTTATCATCCCATTTTCCTTTATGTGACTTAAACAAAATATCATCGAATTAGGCAATATTTTGCCGTTTTCCACGTTTTTGTGAATTTTCAGTCTATGGGTATTAATTCATATATATATATGATAAAAATTATGCAAACACATAATTGATTAGATAATAACCTTAAATACTTCATTTTCAATCATCTATTTGTTTCTCGTTAAAATACTGAGTAAGATATTGAAAAGGGGAGAAGTTCTGTTTTTATTGCATATATCGACGTTTCAGCCGGATTTGAGCGGTTTTCGTGTACATCTTCCATCGGTAAAATAAACGGAAAATCAGGAACATTTTAGTTAATTCTAATGAAAACACATTGATTTTTATCATTTGTATTGGAAACTACACTGTCATATGTCTTTTCTTGGATCTAAATAATACGAAACCTCGCTCTATGATTTGATGTTAAAATCCTCATGTATGGTTAAATATTGACTTTTTTCACGTTTTTCATGAAGTTTGATATAACGTAAATATATTCATTTTTACCAATATTTCGATTCTATTTCATGTAGTATCACGATATGTGATTTGGCCTTCAAATCTCAGAATTTCGCATAATATTGCATTTTAAGCAAGTTTTCTTGCCTTTTGTTTCGTACGAAAAATCATCGAATTTAGCAATATTTTGACGTTTACCATCCCCTTTTCCTTTATGTGACTTAAACAAAATATCATCGAATTAGGCAATATTTTGCCGTTTTCCACGTTTCTGTGAATTTTCAGTCTATGGGTTTTAATTCATATATATACGATAAAAATTATGCAAACACATAATTGATTAGATAATAACCTTAAATACTTCACTTTCAATCAACTATTTGTTTCTCGTTAAAATACTGAGTAAGATAATGAAACGGGGAGAAGTTCTGTTTTTATTGCATATATCGACGTTTCAGCCGGATTAGAGCGGTTTTACGTGTACATCTTCCCTCGGTAATATAAACGGAAAATCAGGAACATTTTAGTTAATTCTAATGAAAACACATTGATTTTTATAATTTGTATTGAAAACAACATTGTCATATGTCTTTTCTTGGATCTAAATAATACGAAACCTCGCTCTATGATTTGAAGTTAAAATCCTCAAATATGGTTAAATAGTGACTTTTTTCACGTTTTTCATGTAGTTTGATACTACGTAAATATATTCATTTTTACCAATATTTCGATTCTATTTCATGTAGTATCACGATATGTGATTTGGCCTTCAAATCTCAGAATTTCGCATAATATTGCATTTTAAGCAAGTTTTCTTGCATTTTGTTTCGTACGAAAAATCATCGAATTTAGCAATATTTTGACGTTTATCATCCCATTTTCCTTTATGTGACTTAAACAAAATATCATCGAATTAGGCAATATTTTGCCGTTTTCTACGTTTTTGTGAATTTTCAGTCTATGGGTATTAATTCATTATATATACGATAAAAATGACGCAAACACATAATTGATTAGATAATAACCTTAAATACTTCATTTTCAATCATCTATTTGTTTCTCGTTAAAATACTGAGTAAGATATTGAAAAGGGGAGAAGTTCTGTTTTTATTGCATATATCGACGTTTCAGCCGGATTTGAGCGGTTTTCGTGTACATCTTCCATCGGTAATATAAACGGAAAATCAGGAACATTTTAGTTAATTCTAATGAAAACACATTGATTTTTATCATTTGTATTGGAAACAACACTGTCATATGTCTTTTCTTGGATCTAAATAATACGAAACCTCGCTCTATGATTTGATGTTAAAATCCTCATATATGGTTAAATATTGACTTTTTTCACGTTTTTCATGTAGTTTGATATAACGTAAATATATTCATTTTTACCAATATTTCGATTCTATTTCATGTAGTATCACGATATGTGATTTGGCCTTCAAATCTCAGAATTTCGCATAATATTGCATTTTAAGCAAGTTTTCTTGCCTTTTGTTTCGTACGAAAAATCATCGAATTTAGCAATATTTTGACGTTTATCATCCCCTTTTCCTTTATGTGACTTAAACAAAATATCATCGAATTAGGCAATATTTTGCCATTTTCCACGTTTTTGTGAATTTTCAGTCTATGGGTATTAATTCATATATATACGATAAAAATGACGCAAACACATAATTGATTAGATAATAACCTTAAATACTTCATTTTCAATCATCTATTTGTTTCTCGTAAAATACTGAGTAAGATATTGAAAAGGGGAGAAGTTCGGTTTTTATTGCATATATCGACGTTTCAGCCGGATTAGAGCGGTTTTACGTGTACATCATCCCTCGGTAATATAAACGAAAATCAGGAACATTTTATTTATTTCTAATGAAAACACATTCATTTTTATCATTTGTATTGGAAACAACATTGTCATATGTCTTTTCTTGGATCTAAATAGTTCGAAACCTCGCTCTATGATTTGAAGTTAAAATCCTCAAATATGGTTAAATAGTGACTTTTTTCACGTTTTTCATGTAGTTTGATACTACGTAAATATATTGAGTTTTACCAATATTTCGATTCTATTTCATGTAGTATCACGATATGTGATTTGGCCTTCAAATCTCAGAATTTCGCATAATATTGCATTTTTAGCAAGTTATCTTGCATTTTGTTTCGTACGAAAAATCATCGAATTTAGCAATATTTTGACGTTTATCATCCCCTTTTCCTTTATGTGACTTAAACAAAATATCATCGAATTAGGCAATATTTTGCCGTTTTCCACGTTTTTGTGAATTTTCAGTCTATGGGTATTAATTCATATATATACGATAAAAATTATGCAAACACATAATTGATTAGATAATAACCTTAAATACTTCATTTTCAATCAACTATTTGTTTCTCGTTAAAATACTGAGTAAGATATTGAAAAGGGGAGAAGTTCTGTTTTTATTGCATATATCGACGTTTCAGCCGGAATAGAGCGATTTTCGTGTACATCTTCCATCGGTAATATAAACAGAAAATCAGGAACATTTTAGTTAATACTAATGAAAACACATTGATTTTTATCATTTGTATTGGTAACCACACTGTCATGTCTTTTCTTGGATCTATATAATACGAAAACTTGCTTTATAATTTGAAGTTAAAATTCTCATATATGGTTAAATATTGACTTTTTTCACGTTTTTCATGTAGTTTGATATAACGTAAATATATTCATTTTTACCAATATTTCGATACTATTTCATGTAGTATCACGATATGTGATTTGGCCTTCAAATCTCAGAATTTCGCATAATATTGCATTTTAAGCAAGTTTTCTTGCCTTTTGTTTCGTACGAAAAATCATCGAATTTAGCAATATTTTGACGTTTATCATCCCATTTTCCTTTATGTGACTTAAACAAAATATCATCGAATTAGGCAATATTTTGCCGTTTTCCACGTTTTTGTGAATTTTCAGTCTATGGGTATTAATTCATATATATATACGATAAAAATTATGCAAACACATAATTGATTAGATAATAACCTTAAATACTTCATTTTCAATCATCTATTTGTTTCTCGTTAAAATACTGAGTAAGATATTGAAAAGGGGAGAAGTTCTGTTTTTATTGCATATATCGACGTTTCAGCCGGATTTGAGCGGTTTTCGTGTACATCTTCCATCGGTAAAATAAACGGAAAATCAGGAACATTTTAGTTAATTCTAATGAAAACACATTGATTTTTATCATTTGTATTGGAAACTACACTGTCATATGTCTTTTCTTGGATCTAAATAATACGAAACCTCGCTCTATGATTTGATGTTAAAATCCTCATGTATGGTTAAATATTGACTTTTTTCACGTTTTTCATGAAGTTTGATATAACGTAAATATATTCATTTTTACCAATATTTCGATTCTATTTCATGTAGTATCACGATATGTGATTTGGCCTTCAAATCTCAGAATTTCGCATAATATTGCATTTTAAGCAAGTTTTCTTGCCTTTTGTTTCGTACGAAAAATCATCGAATTTAGCAATATTTTGACGTTTATCATCCCCTTTTCCTTTATGTGACTTAAACAAAATATCATCGAATTAGGCAATATTTTGCCGTTTTCCACGTTTTTGTGAATTTTCAGTCTATGGGTATTAATTCATATATATACGATAAAAATGACGCAAACACATAATTGATTAGATAATAACCTTAAATACTTCATTTTCAATCATCTATTTGTTTCTCGTTAAAATACTGAGTAAGATAATGAAAAGGGGAGAAGTTCTCTTTTTTTTGCATATATCGACGTTTCAGCCGGATTAGAGCGGTTTTACGTGTACATCTTCCGTCGGTAATATAAACGGAAAATCAGGAACATTTTAGTTAATACTAATGAAAACACATTGCTTTTTATCATTTGTATTGGAAACAACATTGCCATATGTCTTTTCTTGGATCT
>NC_091180.1:155000-255212 GCF_040958095.1 Procambarus clarkii | reverse complement strand
CACCTCGTTCAGTACTTGGCATATGTTGGTATAAAAAAGTCGCAATTTCAAACTGCGAATATGTGCAGAGAGCAAGAATTTGGCTCCAAAATATGACTCAGGCCTCGAAATTGGGATGTTTGGGATATTTTTAAAACTACAGGGGAGTTTGGGACAAATATGACCCAGCGCCGCTTTCAGTACTTGGCATATGCTGGGTATAAAAAAGTCACAATTTCAAACTGCGAATACGTGCAGAGACCCTGAATTTGCCTCCAAAGTATGGCTCAGGCCTCGAAATTGGGATGTTTGGGATATTTTGAGAACTGCTGGGAGGTTTGGGACAAATCTGACCAAACGCCGCTTTAAGTACTTGGCATATGTTGGGTATAATAAGTCGCAATTTCAAACTGCGAATACGTGCAGAGAGCCAGAATTTGGCTCCAAAATATGGCTCAGGCCTCGAAATTGGGATGTTTGGGATATTTTGAAAACTGCAGGGGAGTTTGGACAAATATGACCAAACGCCGCTTTCAGTACTTGGCATATGTTAGGTATAATAAGTCGTAATTTCAAACTGCGAATACGTGCAGAGAGCCTGAATTTGGCTCCAAAATATGGCTCAGGCCTCGAAATTGGGATGTTTGGGATATTTTGAAAATTGCTGGGAGGATTGGGACAAATGTGACCAAACGCCGCTTTCAGTACTTGGCATATGTTGGGTATAAAAAAGTCGTAATTTCAAACAACGAATACGTGAAGAGAGCCAGAATTTGGCTCGAAAATATGGCTCAGGCCTCGAAATTGGGATATTTGGGATATTTCGAAAGCTGCACGATAGTTTGTGCAAAATATCACTCACTGCTGCTTTCAGGACTTGGCATATGTTGGGAATAAAAAGTCGTAATTTCAAACTGCGAATACGTGCATAGAGCCAGAATTTGGCTCCAAAATATGTCTCAGGCCTCGAAATTGGGATGTTTGGGATATTTTGAAAACTGCAGGGGGTTTGGGACAAATGTGACCAAACGCCGCATTCAGTATTTGGCATATGTTGGGTATGAAAAGTCGTAATTTCAAACTGCGAATGCGTGCAGAGAGCATTAATTTGGCTCCAAAATATGGCTCAGGCCTCGACATTGGGATATTTGGGTTATTTTGAAAACTGCAGGGGAGTTTGTGCAAAATGTGACTCACTGCCGCTTTCAGGACTTGGCATATGTTGGGTATAAATATTCGTAATATCAAACTGCGAATACGTGCATACAGCCAGAATTTGGCACCAAAATATGGCTCAGGCCTTGAAATTGAGATGTTTGGGATATTTTGAAAACTGCAGGGAGGTTTGGGACAAATGTGACCAAACACCTCATTCAGTACTTGGCATATGTTGGTATAAAAAAGTCGCAATTTCAAACTGCGAATATGTGCAGAGAGCAAGAATTTGGCTCCAAAATATGACTCAGGCCTCGAAATTGGGATGTGTGGGATATTTTAAAAACTACAGGGGAGTTTGGGACAAATATGACCCAACGCCGCTTTCAGTACTTGGCATATGCTGGTTATAAAAAAGTCACAATTTCAAACTGCGAATACGTGCAGAGAGCCTGAATTTGCCTCCAAAGTATGGTTCAGGCCTCGAAATTGGGATGTTTGGGATATTTTGAAAACTGCAGGGAGGTTTGGGACAAATGTGATCAAACGCCGCTTTCAGTACTTGCCATATGTTGGGTATAATAAGTCGCAATTTCAAACTGCGAATACGTGCAGAGAGCCAGAATTTGGCTCCAAAATATGGCTCAGGCCTCGAAATTGGGATGTTTGGGATATTTTGAAAACTGCAGGGGAGTTTGGACAAATATGACCAAACGCCGCTTTCAGTACTTGGCATATGTTAGGTATAAAAAGTCGTAATTTCAAACTGCGAATACGTGCAGAGAGCCAGAATTTGGCTCCAAAATATGGCTCAGGCCAAGAAATTGGGATGTTTGGGATATTTTGAAAATTGCTGGGGGGATTGGGACAAATGTGACCAAACGCCGCTTTTAGTACTTGGCATATGTTGGGTATAAAAAATTCGTAATTTCAAACAACGAATACGTGCAGAGAGCCAGAATTTGGCTCGAAAATATGGCTCAGGCCTCGAAATTGGGATATTTTGGATATTTCGAAAGCTGCAGGGGAGTTTGTGCAAAGTATCACTCACTGCCGCTTTCAGGACTTGGCATATGTTGGGAATAAATAGTCGTAATTTCAAACTGATAATACGTGCATAGAGCCAGAATTTGGCTCCAAAATATGGCTCAGGCCTCGAAATTGGGATGTTTGGGATATTTTGAAAACTGCAGGGGGGTTTGGGACAAATGTGACCAAACGCCGCATTCAGTACTTGGCATATGTTGGGTATAAAAAGTCGTAATTTCAAACTGCGAATACGTGCAGAGAGCCAGAATTTGGCTGCAAAATATGGGTCAGGCCTCGAAATTGGGATGTTTGGAATATTTTGAAAACTGCAGGGGAGTTTGTGCAAAATGTGACTCACTGCCGCTTTCAGGACTTGGCATATGTTGGGTATAAATATTCGTAATATCAAACTGCGAATACGTGCATACAGCCAGAATTTGGCTCCAAAATATGGCTCAGGCCTTGAAATTGAGATGTTTGGGATATTTTGAAAACTGCAGGGAGGTTTGGGACAAATGTGACCAAACACCTCATTCAGTACTTGGCATATGTTGGTATAAAAAAGTCGCAATTTCAAACTGCGAATATGTGCAGAGAGCAAGAATTTGGCTCCAAAATATGACTCAGGCCTCGAAATTGGGATGTTTGGGATATTTTAAAAACTACAGGGGAGTTTGGGACAAATATGACCCAACGCCGCTTTCAGTACTTGGCATATGCTGGGTATAAAAAAGTCGTAATTTCAAACTGCGAAGATGTGCAAAGAGCCAGAATTTGGCTCCAAAATATGGCTTGGCCTCGAAATTGAAATATTTGGGATATTTCGAAAACTGCAGGGGAGTTTGTGCAAAATGTCACTCATTGCCGCTTTCAGGACTTGGCATATGTTGGGTATAAAAAGTCGTAATTTCAAACTGCGAATACGTGCATAGAGCCAGAATTTGGCTCCAAAATATGGCTCAGGCCTCGAAATTGGGATGTTTGGGATATTTTGAAAACTGCAGGGGGGTTTGGGACAAATGTGACCAAACGCCGCATTCAGTATTTGGCATATGTTGGGTATGAAAAGTCGTAATTTCAAACTGCGAATGCGTGCAGAGAGCATGAATTTGGCTCCAAAATATGGCTCAGGCCTCGAAATTGGGATATTTGGGTTATTTTGAAAACTGCAGGGGAGTTTGTGCAAAATGTCACACACTGCCGCTTTCAGGTCTTAACATATGTTGGGTATAAAAAGTCGTAATTTCAAACTGCGAATACGTGCAGAGAGCCAGAATTTGGCTCCAAAATATGGCTCAGGCCTCGAAATTGGGATGTTTGGGATATTTAGAAAATTGCAAGGGGGGATTGGGACAAATGTGACCAAACGCCGCATTCAGTACTTGGCATATGTTGGGTATAAAAAGTCGTAATTTCAAACTGCGAATACGTGCAGAGAGCCAGAATTTGGCTGCAAAATATGGGTCAGGCCTCGAAATTGGGATGTTTGGAATATTTTGAAAACTGCAGGGGAGTTTGTGCAAAATGTGACTCACTGCCGCTTTCAGAACTTGGCATATGTTGGGTATAAATATTCGTAATATCAAACTGCGAATACGTGCATACAGCCAGAATTTGGCTCCAAAATATGGCTCAGGCCTTGAAATTGAGATGTTTGGGACATTTTGAAAACTGCAGGGAGGTTTGGGACAAATGTGACCAAACACCTCATTCAGTACTTGGCATATGTTGGTATAAAAAAGTCGCAATTTCAAACTGCGAATATGTGCAGAGAGCAAGAATTTGGCTCCAAAATATGACTCAGGCCTCGAAATTGGGATGTTTGGGATATTTTAAAAACTACAGGGGAGTTTGGGACAAATATGACCCAACGCCGCTTTCAGTACTTGGCATATGCTGGGTATAAAAAAGTCACAATTTCAAACTGCGAATACGTGCAGAGAGCCTGAATTTGCCTCCAAAGTATGGCTCAGGCCTCGAAATTGGGATGTTTGGGATATTTTGAAAACTGCAGGGAGGTTTGGGACAAATGTGATCAAACGCCGCTTTCAGTACTTGCCATATGTTGGGTATAATAAGTCGCAATTTCAAACTGCGAATACGTGCAGAGAGCCAGAATTTGGCTCCAAAATATGGCTCAGGCCTCGAAATTGGGATGTTTGGGATATTTTGAAAACTGCAGGGGAGTTTTGGACAAATATGACCAAACGACGCTTTCAGTACTTGGCATATGTTAGGTATAAAAAGTCATAATTTCAAACTGCGAATACGTGCAGAGAGCCAGAATTTGGCTCCAAAATATGGCTCAGGCCTCGAAATTGGGATGTTTGGGATATTTTGAAAATTGCTGGGGGGATTGGGACAAATGTGACCAAACGCCGCTTTTAGTACTTATTGGCATATGTTGGGTATAAAAAAAGTCGTAATTTCAAACAACGAATACGTGCAGAGAGCCAGAATTTGGCTCGAAAATATGGCTCAGGCCTCGAAATTGGGAATATTTTGGATATTTCGAAAGCTGCAGGGGAAGTTTGTGCAAAGAATCACTCACTGCCGCTTTCAGGACTTGGCATATGTTGGGAATAAATAGTCGTAATTTCAAACTGATAATACGTGCATAGAGCCAGAATTTGGCTCCAAAATATGGCTCAGGCCTCGAAATTGGGATGTTTGGGATATTTTGAAACTGCAGGAGGGTTTGGGACAAATGTGACCAAACGCCGCATTCAGTATTTTGGCATAAGTTGGGTATGAAAGTCGTTATTTCAAACTGCGAATACGTGCAGAAAGCATGAATTTGGCTCCAACAATATGGCTCAGGCCTCGAAATTGGGATATTTGGGTTATTTTGAAAACTGCAGGGGAGTTTGTGCAAAATGTCACACACTGCCGCTTTCAGGTCTTAACATATGTTTGGGTATAAAAAGTCGTAATTTCAAACTGCGAATACGTGTAGAGAGCCAGATTTTGGCTCCAAAATATGACTCAGGCCTCGAAATTGGGAAGTTTGGGATATTTTGAAAACTGCAGGGGAGTTTGGGACAAATATGACCAAACGCCGCTTCAGTACTTGGCATATGTTGGGTATAAAAAGTCGTAATTTAAACTGCGAATACGTGCAGAGAGCCTGAATTTGGCTCCAAAATATGACTCAGGCCTGGAAATAGGGAAGTTTGGGATATTTTGAAAACTGCAGGGGAGTTTGGGACAAATATGACCAAACGCCGCTTTCAGTACTTCGCATATGTTGGGTATAAAAAATTCGCAATTTCAAACTGCAAATACGTGCAGAGAGCCAGAATTTGGCCCCAAAATATGGCTCAGGCCTCGAAATTGGGATGTTTGGGATATTTTGAAAATTGCTGGGGGGATTGGGACAAATGTGACCAAACGCCGCTTTTAGTACTTGGCATATGTTGGGTATAAAAAAGTTGTAATTTCAAACAACGAATACGTGCAGAGAGCCAGAATTTGGCTCGAAAATATGGCTCAGGCCTCGAAATTGGGATATTTTGGATATTTCGAAAGCTGCAGGGGAGTTTGTGCAAAGTATCACTCACTGCTGCTTTCAGGACTTGGCATAGGTTGGGAATAAAAATTCGTAATTTCAAACTGCGAATACGAGCATAGAGCCAGAATTTGGCTCCAAAATATGGCTCAGGCCTCGAAATTGGGATGTTTGGGATATTTTGAAAACTGCAGGGGAGTTTGGGACACATATGACCAAACGCCGCTTTCAGTACTTGGCATATGTTGGGTTTAAAAGTCGTAATTTCAAACTGCGAATACGTGGCAGAGAGCCAGAATTTGGCTCCAAAAATATGGCTCAGGCCTCGAAATTGGGATGTTTGGATATTTAGAAAATGCAAGGGGGGATTGGGACAAATGTGACCAAACGCCGCTTTCAGTACTTGGCATATGTTGAGTAAAAAAGTCGTAATTTCAAACTGCGAATACGTGCAGAGAGCGAGAATTTGGCTCCAAAATATGGCTCAGGCCTCGAATTTGGGATATTTTGGATATTTCGAAAACTGCAGGGGAGTTTGTGTTAAATGTCACTCACTGCCGCTTTCAGGTCTTGGCATATGTTGGGTATAAAAAGTCATAATATCAATCTGCGAATACGTGCATAGAACCAGCATTTGGCTCCAAAATATGGCTCCGGCCTCGAAATTGGGATGTTTGGGATATTTTGAAATCTTGCAGGGAGGTTTGGGACAAAATGTGACCAAACGCCGCTTTCAGTACTTGGCATATGTTGGGTATAAAACTTCGTAATTTCAACTGCGAATACGTGCAGAGAGCCAGAATTTGGCTGCAAAATATGGGTCAGGACTCGAAATTGTGATGTTTGGAATATTTTGAAAACTGCAGGGGAGTTTGTGCAAAATGTGACTCACTGCCGCTTTCGGGACTTGGCATATGTTGAGTAAAAAAGTCGTAATTTCAAACTGCGAATACGTGCAGAGAGCGAGAATTTGGCTCCAAAATATGGCTCAGGCCTCGAAATTGGGATATTTTGGATATTTCGAAAACTGCAGGGGAGTTTGTGTTAAATGTCACTCACTGCCGCTTTCAGGTCTTGGCATATGTTGGGTATAAAAAAGTCATAATATCAATCTGCGAATACGTGCATAGAGCCAGCATTTGGCTCCAAAATATGGCTCCGGCCTTGAAATTGGGATGTTTGGGATATTTTGAAATCTTGCAGGGAGGTTTGGGACAAATGTGACCAACGCCGCTTTCAGTACTTGGCATATGTTGGGTATAAAAATTCGTAATTTCAAACTGCGAATACGTGCAGAGAGCCAGAATTTGGCTGCAAAATATGGGTCAGCCCTCGAAATTAGGATGTTTGGAATATTTCGAAAACTGCAGGGGAGTTTGTGCAAAATGTGACTCACTGCCGCTTTCAGGACTTGGCATATGTTGGGTATAAATATTCCTAATATCAAACTGCGAATACGTGCATACAGCCAGAATTTGGCTCCAAAATATGGCTCAGGCCTTGAAATTGAGATGTTTGGGATATTTTGAAATCTGCAGGGAGGTTTGGGACAAATGTGACCAAACACCTCGTTCAGTACTTGGCATATGTTGGTATAAAAAAGTCGCAATTTCAAACTGCGAATATGTGCAGAGAGCAAGAATTTGGCTCCAAAATATGACTCAGGCCTCGAAATTGGGATGTTTGGGATATTTTTAAAACTACAGGGGAGTTTGGGACAAATATGACCCAGCGCCGCTTTCAGTACTTGGCATATGCTGGGTATAAAAAAGTCACAATTTCAAACTGCGAATACGTGCAGAGACCCTGAATTTGCCTCCAAAGTATGGCTCAGGCCTCGAAATTGGGATGTTTGGGATATTTTGAGAACTGCTGGGAGGTTTGGGACAAATCTGACCAAACGCCGCTTTAAGTACTTGGCATATGTTGGGTATAATAAGTCGCAATTTCAAACTGCGAATACGTGCAGAGAGCCAGAATTTGGCTCCAAAATATGGCTCAGGCCTCGAAATTGGGATGTTTGGGATATTTTGAAAACTGCAGGGGAGTTTGGACAAATATGACCAAACGCCGCTTTCAGTACTTGGCATATGTTAGGTATAATAAGTCGTTATTTCAAACTGCGAATACGTGCAGAGAGCCTGAATTTGGCTCCAAATATGGCTCAGGCCTCGAAATTGGGATGTTTGGGATATTTTGAAAATTGCTGGGAGGATTGGGACAAATGTGACCAAACGCCGCTTTCAGTACTTGGCATATGTTGGGTATAAAAAAGTCGTAATTTCAAACAACGAATACGTGAAGAGAGCCAGAATTTGGCTCGAAAATATGGCTCAGGCCTCGAAATTGGGATATTTGGGATATTTCGAAAGCTGCACGATAGTTTGTGCAAAATATCACTCACTGCTGCTTTCAGGACTTGGCATATGTTGGGAATAAAAAGTCGTAATTTCAAACTGCGAATACGTGCATAGAGCCAGAATTTGGCTCCAAAATATGTCTCAGGCCTCGAAATTGGGATGTTGGGATATTTTGAAAACTGCAGGGGGGTTTGGGACAAATGTGACCAAACGCCGCATTCAGTATTTGGCATATGTTGGGTATGAAAAGTCGTAATTTCAAACTGCGAATGCGTGCAGAGAGCATTAATTTGGCTCCAAAATATGGCTCAGGCCTCGACATTGGATATTTGGGTTATTTTGAAAACTGCAGGGGAGTTTGTGCAAAATGTGACTCACTGCCGCTTTCAGGACTTGGCATATGTTGGGTATAAATATTCGTAATATCAAACTGCGAATACGTGCATACAGCCAGAATTTGGCACCAAAATATGGCTCAGGCCTTGAAATTGAGATGTTTGGGATATTTTGAAAACTGCAGGGAGGTTTGGGACAAATGTGACCAAACACCTCATTCAGTACTTGGCATATGTTGGTATAAAAAAGTCGCAATTTCAAACTGCGAATATGTGCAGAGAGCAAGAATTTGGCTCCAAAATATGACTCAGGCCTCGAAATTGGGATGTGTGGGATATTTTAAAAACTACAGGGGAGTTTGGGACAAATATGACCCAACGCCGCTTTCAGTACTTGGCATATGCTGGGTATAAAAAAGTCACAATTTCAAACTGCGAATACGTGCAGAGAGCCTGAATTTGCCTCCAAAGTATGGTTCAGGCCTCGAAATTGGGATGTTTGGGATATTTTGAAAACTGCAGGGAGGTTTGGGACAAATGTGATCAAACGCCGCTTTCAGTACTTGCCATATGTTGGGTATAATAAGTCGCAATTTCAAACTGCGAATACGTGCAGAGAGCCAGAATTTGGCTCCAAAATATGGCTCAGGCCTCGAAATTGGGATGTTTGGGATATTTTGAAAACTGCAGGGGAGTTTGGACAAATATGACCAAACGCCGCTTTCAGTACTTGGCATATGTTAGGTATAAAAAGTCGTAATTTTCAAACTGCGAATACGTGCAGAGAGCCGGAATTTGGCTCCAAAATATGGCTCAGGCCAAGAAATTGGGATGTTTGGGATATTTTGAAAATTGCTGGGGGGATTGGGACAAATGTGACCAAACGCCGCTTTTAGTACTTGGCATATGTTGGGTATAAAAAAGTCGTAATTTCAAACAACGAATACGTGCAGAGAGCCAGAATTTGGCTCGAAAATATGGCTCAGGCCTCGAAATTGGGATATTTTGGATATTTCGAAAGCTGCAGGGGAGTTTGTGCAAAGTATCACTCACTGCCGCTTTCAGGACTTGGCATATGTTGGGAATAAATAGTCGTAATTTCAAACTGATAATACGTGCATAGAGCCAGAATTTGGCTCCAAAATATGGCTCAGGCCTCGAAATTGGGATGTTTGGGATATTTTGAAAACTGCAGGGGGGTTTGGGACAAATGTGACCAAACGCCGCATTCAGTATTTGGCATATGTTGGGTATGAAAAGTCGTAATTTCAAACTGCGAATACGTGCAGAAAGCATGAATTTGGCTCCAAAATATGGCTCAGGCCTCGAAATTGGGATATTTGGGTTATTTTGAAAACTGCAGGGGAGTTTGTGCAAAATGTCACACACTGCCGCTTTCAGGTCTTAACATATGTTGGGTATAAAAAGTCGTAATTTCAAACTGCGAATACGTGTAGAGAAACCAAATTTTGGCTCCAAAATATGACTCAGGCCTCGAAATTGGGAAGTTTTGGGATATTTTGAAAACTGCAGGGGAGTTTGTGACAAATATGACCAAACGCCGCTTTCAGTACTTGGCATATGTTGGGTATAAAAAGTCGTAATTTAAACTGCGAATACGTGCAGAGAGCCTGAATTTGGCTCCAAAATATGACTCAGGCCTGGAAATAGGGAAGTTTGGGATATTTTGAAAACTGCAGGGGAGTTTGGGACAAATATGACCAAACGCCGCTTTCAGTACTTGGCATATGTTGGGTATAAAAAATTCGCAATTTCAAACTGCGAATACGTGCAGAGAGCCAGAATTTGGCCCCAAAATATGGCTCAGGCCTCGAAATTGGGATGTTTGGGATATTTTGAAAATTGCTGGGGGGATTGGGACAAATGTGACCAAACGCCGCTTTTAGTACTTGGCATATGTTGGGTATAAAAAAGTTGTAATTTCAAACAACGAATACGTGCAGAGAGCCAGAATTTGGCTCGAAAATATGGCTCAGGCCTCGAAATTGGGATATTTTGGATATTTCGAAAGCTGCAGGGGAGTTTGTGCAAAGTATCACTCACTGCTGCTTTCAGGACTTGGCATAGGTTGGGAATAAAAATTCGTAATTTCAAACTGCGAATACGAGCATAGAGCCAGAATTTGGCTCCAAAATATGGCTCAGGCCTCGAGATTGGGATGTTTGGGATATTTTGAAAACTGCAGGGGGGTTTGGGACAAATGTGACCAAACGCCGCATTCAGTATTTGGCATATGTTGGGTATGAAAAGTCGTAATTTCAAACTGCGAATACGTGCAGAAAGCATGAATTTGGCTCCAAAATATGGCTCAGGCCTCGAAATTGGGATATTTGGGTTATTTTGAAAACTGCAGGGGAGTTTGTGCAAAATGTCACACACTGCCGCTTTCAGGTCTTAACATATGTTGGGTATAAAAAGTCGTAATTTCAAACTGCGAATACGTGTAGAGAGCCAGATTTTGGCTCCAAAATATGACTCAGGCCTCGAAATTGGGAAGTTTGGGATATTTTGAAAACTGCAGGGGAGTTTGGGACAAATATGACCAAACGCCGCTTTCAGTACTTGGCATATGTTGGGTATAAAAAGTCGTAATTTAAACTGCGAATACGTGCAGAGAGCCTGAATTTGGCTCCAAAATATGACTCAGGCCTGGAAATAGGGAAGTTTGGGATATTTTGAAAACTGCAGGGGAGTTTGGGACAAATATGACCAAACGCCGCTTTCAGTACTTGGCATATGTTGGGTATAAAAAATTCGCAATTTCAAACTGCGAATACGTGCAGAGAGCCAGAATTTGGCCCCAAATATGGCTCAGGCCTCGAAATTGGGATGTTTGGGATATTTTGAAAATTGCTGGGGGGATTGGGACAAATGTGACCAAACGCCGCTTTTAGTACTTGGCATATGTTGGGTATAAAAAAGTTGTAATTTCAAACAACGAATACGTGCAGAGAGCCAGAATTTGGCTCGAAAATATGGCTCAGGCCTCGAAATTGGGATATTTTGGATATTTCGAAAGCTGCAGGGGAGTTTGTGCAAAGTATCACTCACTGCTGCTTTCAGGACTTGGCATAGGTTGGGAATAAAAATTTGTAATTTCAAACTGCGAATACGAGCATAGAGCCAGAATTTGGCTCCAAAATATGGCTCAGGCCTCGAAATTGGGATGTTTGGGATATTTTGAAAACTGCAGGGGAGTTTGGGACACATATGACCAAACGCCGCTTTCAGTACTTGGCATATGTTGGGTTTAAAAGTCGTAATTTCAAACTGCGAATACGTGCAGAGAGCCAGAATTTGGCTCCAAAATATGGCTCAGGCCTCGAAATTGGGATGTTTGGGATATTTAGAAAATTGCAAGGGGGGATTGGGACAAATGTGACCAAACGCCGCTTTCATTACTTGGCATATGTTGAGTAAAAAAGTCGTAATTTCAAACTGCGAATACGTGCAGAGAGCGAGAATTTGGCTCCAAAATATGGCTCAGGCCTCGAATTTGGGATATTTTGGATATTTCGAAAACTGCAGGGGAGTTTGTGTTAAATGTCACTCACTGCCGCTTTCAGGTCTTGGCATATGTTGGGTATAAAAAGTCATAATATCAATCTGCGAATACGTGCATAGAACCAGCATTTGGCTCCAAAATATGGCTCCGGCCTCGAAATTGGGATGTTTGGGATATTTTGAAATCTTGCAGGGAGGTTTGGGACAAATGTGACCAAACGCCGCTTTCAGTACTTGGCATATGTTGGGTATAAAAATTCGTAATTTCAAACTGCGAATACGTGCAGAGAGCCAGAATTTGGCTGCAAAATATGGGTCAGGCCTCGAAATTGTGATGTTTGGAATATTTTGAAAACTGCAGGGGAGTTTGTGCAAAATGTGACTCACTGCCGCTTTCAGGACTTGGCATATGTTGAGTAAAAAAGTCGTAATTTCAAACTGCGAATACGTGCAGAGAGCGAGAATTTGGCTCCAAAATATGGCTCAGGCCTCGAAATTGGGATATTTTGGATATTTCGAAAACTGCAGGGGAGTTTGTGTTAAATGTCACTCACTGCCGCTTTCAGGTCTTGGCATATGTTGGGTATAAAAAGTCATAATATCAATCTGCGAATACGTGCATAGAGCCAGCATTTGGCTCCAAAATACGGCTCCTGCCTCGAAATTGGGATGTTTGGGATATTTTGAAATCTTGCAGGGAGGTTTGGGACAAATGTGACCAAACGCCGCTTTCAGTACTTGGCATATGTTGGGTATAAAAATTCGTAATTTTAAACTGCGAATACGTGCAGAGAGCCAGAATTTTACTGCAAAATATGGGTCAGGCCTCGAAATTGTGATGTTTGGAATATTTTGAAAACTGCAGGGGAGTTTGTGCAAAATGTGACTCACTGCCGCTTTCAGGACTTGGCATATGTTGAGTAAAAAGTCGTAATTTCAAACTGCGAATACGTGCAGAGAGCGAGAATTTGGTTCCAAAATATGGCTCAGGCCTCGAAATTGGGATATTTTGGATATTTCGAAAACTGCAGGGGAGTTTGTGTTAAATGTCACTCACTGCCGCTTTCAGGTCTTGGCATATGTTGGGTATAAAAAGTCATAATATCAATCTGCGAATACGTGCATAGAGCCAGCATTTGGCTCCAAAATATGGCTCCGGCCTCGAAATTGGGATGTTTGGGATATTTTGAAATCTTGCAGGGAGGTTTGGGACAAATGTGACCAAACGCCGCTTTCAGTACTTGGCATATGTTGGGTATAAAAATTCGTAATTTTAAACTGCGAATACGTGCAGAGAGCCAGAATTTGGCTGCAAAATATGGGCCAGCCCTCGAAATTGGGATGTTTGGAATATTTTGAAAACTGCAGGGGAGTTTGTGCAAAATGTGACTCACTGCCGCTTTCAGGACTTGGCATATGTTGAGTAAAAAAGTCGTAATTTCAAACTGCGAATACGTGCATACAGCCAGAATTTGGCTCCAAAATATGGCTCAGGCCTTGAAATTGAGATGTTTGGGATATTTTGAAAACTGCAGGGAGGTTTGGGACAAATGTGACCAAACACCTCATTCAGTACTTGGCATATGTTGGTATAAAAAAGTCGCAATTTCAAACTGCGAATATGTGCAGAGAGCAAGAATTTGGCTCCAAAATATGACTCAGGCCTCGAAATTGGGATGTTTGGGATATTTTTAAAACTACAGGGGAGTTTGGGACAAATATGACCCAGCGCCGCTTTCAGTACTTGGCATATGCTGGGTATAAAAAAGTCACAATTTCAAACTGCGAATACGTGCAGAGACCCTGAATTTGCCTCCAAAGTATGGCTCAGGCCTCGAAATTGGGATGTTTGGGATATTTTGAGAACTGCTGGGAGGTTTGGGACAAATCTGACCAAACGCCGCTTTAAGTACTTGGCATATGTTGGGTATAATAAGTCGCAATTTCAAACTGCGAATACGTGCAGAGAGCCAGAATTTGGCTCCAAAATATGGCTCAGGCCTCGAAATTGGGATGTTTGGGATATTTTGAAAACTGCAGGGGAGTTTGGACAAATATGACCAAACGCCGCTTTCAGTACTTGGCATATGTTAGGCATAATAAATCGTAATTTCAAACTGCGAATACGTGCAGAGAGCCTGAATTTGGCTCCAAAATATGGCTCAGGCCTAGAAATTGGGATGTTTGGGATATTTTGAAAATTGCTGGGAGGATTGGGACAAATGTGACCAAACGCCGCTTTCAGTACTTGGCATATGTTGGGTATAAAAAAGTCGTAATTTCAAACAACGAATACGTGAAGAGAGCCAGAATTTGGCTCGAAAATATGGCTCAGGCCTCGAAATTGGGATATTTGGGATATTTCGAAAGCTGCACGATAGTTTGTGCAAAATATCACTCACTTCCGCTTTCAGGACTTGGCATATGTTGGGAATAAAAAGTCGTAATTTCAAACTAAGAATACGTGCATAGAGCCAGAATTTGGCTCCAAAATATGGCTCAGGCCTCGAAATTGGGATGTTTGGGATATTTTGAAAACTGCAGGGGGGTTTGGGACAAATGTGACCAAACGCTGCATTCAGTACTTGGCATATGTTGGGTATGAAAAGTCTTAATTTCAAACTGCGAATATATGCAGAGAGCCTGAATTTGGCTCCAAAATATGGCTCAGGCCTCGAAATTGGGATATTTGGGATATTTTGAAAACTGCAGGGGAGTTTGTGCAAAATGTCACACACTGCCGCTTTTAGGTCTTAACATATGTTGAGTATAAAAAGTAGTAATTTCAAACTGCGAATACGTGCAGAGAGCCAGAATTTGGCTCCAAAATATGACTCAGGCCTCGAAATTGGTTCGTTTGGGATATTTTGAAAACTGCAGGGGAGTTTGGGACAAATATGACCAAACGCCGCTTTCAGTACTTGGCATATGTTGCGTATAAAAACTCGTAATTTCAAACTGCGAATACGTGCAGAGAGGCAGAATTTGGCTCCAAAATATGGCTCACACCTCGAAATTGGGATGTTTGGGATATTTTGAAAATTGCTGGGGGGATTAGGACAAATGTGACCAAACGCCGCTTTCTGTACTTGGCATATGTTGGGTATAAAAAAGTCGTAATTTCAAACTGCGAAGATGTGCAAAGAGCCAGAATTTGGCTCCAAAATATGGCTTGGCCTCGAAATTGAAATATTTGGGATATTTCGAAAACTGCAGGGGAGTTTGTGCAAAATGTCACTCATTGCCGCTTTCAGGACTTGGCATATGTTGGGTATAAAAAGTCGTAATTTCAAACTGCGAATACGTGCATAGAGCCAGAATTTGGCTCCAAAATATGGCTCAGGCCACGAAATTGGGATGTTTGGGATATTTTGAAAACTGCAGGGGGGTTTGGGACAAATGTGACCAAACGCCGCATTCAGTATTTAGCATATGTTGGGTATGAAAAGTCGTAATTTCAAACTGCGAATGCGTGCAGAGAGCATGAATTTGGCTCCAAAATATGGCTCAGGCCTCGAAATTGGGATATTTGGGTTATTTTGAAAACTGCAGGGGAGTTTGTGCAAAATGTCACACACTGCCGCTTTCAGGTCTTAACATATGTTGGGTATAAAAAGTCGTAATTTCAAACTGCGAATACGTGTAGAGAGCCAGAATTTGGCTCCAAAATATGGCTCAGGCCTCGAAATTGGGATGTTTGGGATATTTTGAAAACTGCAGGGGAGTTTGGGACACATATGACCAAACGCCGCTTTCAGTACTTGGCATATGTTGGGTTTAAAAGTCGTAATTTCAAACTGCGAATACGTGCAGAGAGCCAGAATTTGGCTCCAAAATATGGCTCAGGCCTCGAAATTGGGATGTTTGGGATATTTAGAAAATTGCAAGGGGGGATTGGGACAAATGTGACCAAACGCCGCATTCAGTACTTGGCATATGTTGGGTATAAAAAGTCGTAATTTCAAACTGCGAATACGTGCAGAGAGCCAGAATTTGGCTGCAAAATATGGGTCAGGCCTCGAAATTGGGATGTTTGGAATATTTTGAAAACTGCAGGGGAGTTTGTGCAAAATGTGACTCACTGCCGCTTTCAGGACTTGGCATATGTTGGGTATAAATATTCGTAATATCAAACTGCGAATACGTGCATACAGCCAGAATTTGGCTCCAAAATATGGCTCAGGCCTTGAAATTGAGATGTTTGGGATATTTTGAAAACTGCAGGGAGGTTTGGGACAAATGTGACCAAACACCTCATTCAGTACTTGGCATATGTTGGTATAAAAAAGTCGCAATTTCAAACTGCGAATATGTGCAGAGAGCAAGAATTTGGCTCCAAAATATGACTCAGGCCTCGAAATTGGGATGTTTGGGATATTTATAAAAACTACAGGGGAGTTTGGGACAAATATGACCCAACGCCGCTTTCAGTACTTGGCATATGCTGGGTATAAAAAAGTCACAATTTCAAACTGCGAATACGTGCAGAGAGCCAGAATTTGCCTCCAAAGTATGGCTCAGGCCTCGAAATTGGGATGTTTTGGATATTTTGAGAACTGCTGGGAGGTTTGGGACAAATCTGACCAAACGCCGCTTTAAGTACTTGGCATATGTTGGGTATAATAAGTCGCAATTTCAAACTGCGAATACGTGCAGAGAGCCAGAATTTGGCTCCAAAATATGGCTCAGGCCTCGAAATTGGGATGTTTGGGATATTTTGAAAACTGCAGGGGAGTTTGGACAAATATGACCAAACGCCGCTTTCAGTACTTGGCATATGTTTGGTATAAAAAGTCGTAATTTCAAACTGCGAATACGTGCAGAGAGCCTGAATTTGGCTCCAAAATATGGCTCAGGCCTCGAAATTGGGATGTTTGGGATATTTTGAAAATTGCTGGGAGGATTGGGACAAATGTGACCAAACGCCGCTTTCAGTACTTGGCATATGTTGGGTATAAAAAAGTCGTAATTTCAAACAACAAATACGTGAAGAGAGCCAGAATTTGGCTCGAAAATATGGCTCAGGCCTCGAAATTGGGATGTTTGGGATATTTCGAAAGCTGCACGATAGTTTGTGCAAAATATCACTCACTGCCGCTTTCAGTACTTGGCATATGTTGGGTATGAAAAGTCTTAATTTCAAACTGCGAATACATGCAGAGAGCCTGAATTTGGCTCCAAAATATGGCTCAGGCCTCGAAATTGGGATATTTGGGATATTTTGAAAACTGCAGGGGAGTTTGTGCAAAATGTCACACACTGCCGCTTTTAGGTCTTAACATATGTTGAGTATAAAAAGTAGTAATTTCAAACTGCGAATACGTGCAGAGAGCCAGAATTTGGCTCCAAAATATGACTCAGGCCTCGAAATTGGTTCGTTTGGGATATTTTGAAAACTGCAGGGGAGTTTGGGACAAATATGACCAAACGCCGCTTTCAGTACTTGGCATATGTTGGGTATAAAAACTCGTAATTTCAAACTGCGAATACGTGCAGAGAGGCAGAATTTGGCTCCAAAATATGGCTCACACCTCGAAATTGGAATGTTTGGGATATTTTGAAAATTGCGGGGGGGATTAGGACAAATGTGACCAAACGCCGCTTTCTGTACTTGGCATATGTTGGGTATAAAAAAGTCGTAATTTCAAACTGCGAAGATGTGCAAAGAGCCAGAATTTGGCTCCAAAATATGGCTTGGCCTCGAAATTGAAATATTTGGGATATTTCGAAAACTGCAGGGGAGTTTGTGCAAAATGTCACTCATTGCCGCTTTCAGGACTTGGCATATGTTGGGTATAAAAAGTCGTAATTTCAAACTGCGAATACGTGCATAGAGCCAGAATTTGGCTCCAAAATATGGCTCAGGCCACGAAATTGGGATGTTTGGGATATTTTGAAAACTGCAGGGGGGTTTGGGACAAATGTGACCAAACGCCGCATTCAGTATTTAGCATATGTTGGGTATGAAAAGTCGTAATTTCAAACTGCGAATGCGTGCAGAGAGCATGAATTTGGCTCCAAAATATGGCTCAGGCCTCGAAATTGGGATATTTGGGTTATTTTGAAAACTGCAGGGGAGTTTGTGCAAAATGTCACACACTGCCGCTTTCAGGTCTTAACATATGTTGGGTATAAAAAGTCGTAATTTCAAACTGCGAATACGTGTAGAGAGCCAGAATTTGGCTCCAAAATATGGCTCAGGCCTCGAAATTGGGATGTTTGGGATATTTTGAAAACTGCAGGGGAGTTTGGGACACATATGACCAAACGCCGCTTTCAGTACTTGGCATATGTTGGGTTTAAAAGTCGTAATTTCAAACTGCGAATACGTGCAGAGAGCCAGAATTTGGCTCCAAAATATGGCTCAGGCCTCGAAATTGGGATGTTTGGGATATTTAGAAAATTGCAAGGGGGGGATTGGGACAAATGTGACCAAACGCCGCATTCAGTACTTGGCATATGTTGGGTATAAAAAGTCGTAATTTCAAACTGCGAATACGTGCAGAGAGCCAGAATTTGGCTGCAAAATATGGGTCAGGCCTCGAAATTGGGATGTTTGGAATATTTTGAAAACTGCAGGGGAGTTTGTGCAAAATGTGACTCACTGCCGCTTTCAGGACTTGGCATATGTTGGGTATAAATATTCGTAATATCAAACTGCGAATACGTGCATACAGCCAGAATTTGGCTCCAAAATATGGCTCAGGCCTTGAAATTGAGATGTTTGGGATATTTTGAAAACTGCAGGGAGGTTTGGGACAAATGTGACCAAACACCTCATTCAGTACTTGGCATATGTTGGTATAAAAAAGTCGCAATTTCAAACTGCGAATATGTGCAGAGAGCAAGAATTTGGCTCCAAAATATGACTCAGGCCTCGAAATTGGGATGTTTGGGATATTTTAAAAACTACAGGGGAGTTTGGGAAAAATATGACCCAACGCCGCTTTCAGTACTTGGCATATGCTGGGTATAAAAAAGTCACAATTTCAAACTGCGAATACGTGCAGAGAGCCTGAATTTGCCTCCAAAGTATGGCTCAGGCCTCGAAATTGGGATGTTTGGGATATTTTGAAAACTGCAGGGAGGTTTGGGACAAATGTGATCAAACGCCGCTTTCAGTACTTGCCATATGTTGGGTATAATAAGTCGCAATTTCAAACTGCGAATACGTGCAGAGAGCCAGAATTTGGCTCCAAAATATGGCTCAGGCCTCGAAATTGGGATGTTTGAGATATTTTGAAAACTGCAGGGGAGTTTGGACAAATATGACCAAACGCCGCTTTCAGTACTTGGCATATGTTAGGTATAAAAAGTAATAATTTCAAACTGCGAATACGTGCAGAGAGCCAGAATTTGGCTCCAAAATATGGCTCAGGCCTCGAAATTGGGATGTTTGGGATATTTTGAAAATTGCTGGGAGGATTGGGACAAATGTGACCAAACGCCGCTTTTAGTACTTGGCATATGTTGGGTATAAAATTTCGTAATTTCAAACAACGAATACGTGCAGAGAGCCAGAATTTGGCTCGAAAATATGGCTCAGGCCTCGAAATTGGGATATTTTATATATTTCGAAAGCTGCAGGGGAGTTTGTGCAAAGTATCACTCACTGCCGCTTTCAGGACTAGGCATATGTTGGGAATAAATAGTCGTAATTTCAAACTGATAATACGTGCATAGAGCCAGAATTTGGCTCCAAAATATGGCTCAGGCCTCGAAATTGGGATGTTTGGGATATTTTGAAAACTGCAGGGGAGTTTGGACAAATATGACCAAACGCCGCTTTCAGTACTTGGCATATGTTAGGTATAAAAAGTCGTAATTTCAAACTGCGAATACGTGCAGAGATCCAGAATTTGGCTCCAAAATATGGCTCAGGCCTCGAAATTGGGATGTTTGGGATATTTTGAAAACTGCAGGGGGGTTTGGGACAAATGTGACCAAACGCCGCATTCAGTATTTGGCATATGTTGGGTATGAAAAGTCGTAATTTCAAACTGCGAATACGTGCAGAAAGCATGAATTTGGCTCCAAAATATGGCTCAGGCCTCGAAATTGGGATATTTGGGTTATTTTGAAAACTGCAGGGGAGTTTGTGCAAAATGTCACACACTGCCGCTTTCAGGTCTTAACATATGTTGGGTATAAAAAGTCGTAATTTCAAACTGCGAATACGTGTAGAGAGCCAGAATTTGGCTCCAAAATATGACTCTGGCCTCGAAATTGGGAAGTTTGTGATATTTTGAAAACTGCAGGGGAGTTTGGGACAAATATGACCAAACGCCGCTTTCAGTACTTGGCATATGTTGGGTATAAAAAGTCGTAATTTAAACTGCGAATACGTGCAGAGAGCCTGAATTTGGCTCCAAAATATGACTCAGGCCTGGAAATAGGGAAGTTTGGGATATTTTGAAAACTGCAGGGGAGTTTGGGACAAATATGACCAAACGCCGCTTTCAGTACTTGGCATATGTTGGGTATAAAAAATTCGCAATTTCAAACTGCGAATACGTGCAGAGAGCCAGAATTTGGCCCCAAAATATGGCTCAGGCCTCGAAATTGGGATGTTTGCGATATTTTGAAAATTGCTGGGGGGTTTGGCACAAATGTGACCAAACGCCGCTTTTAGTACTTGGCATATGTTGGGTATAAAAAAGTCGTAATTTCAAACTACGAATACGTGCAGAGAGCCAGAATTTGGCTCGAAAATATGGCTCAGGCCTCGAAATTGGGATATTTTGGATATTTCGAAAGCTGCAGGGGAGTTTGTGCAAAGTATCACTCACTGCCGCTTTCAGGACTTGGCATAGGTTGGGAATAAAAATTCGTAATTTCAAACTGCGAATACGAGCATAGAGCCAGAATTTGGCTCCAAAATATGGCTCAGGCCTCGAAATTGGGATGTTTGGGATATTTTGAAAACTGCAGGGGAGTTTGGGACACATATGACCAAACGCCGCTTTCAGTACTTGGCATATGTTGGGTTTAAAAGTCGTAATTTCAAACTGCGAATACATGCAGAGAGCCAGAATTTGGCTCCAAAATATGGCTCAGGCCTCGAAATTGGGATGTTTGTGATATTTAGAAAATTGCAAGGGGGGATTGGGACAAATGTGACCAAACGCCGCTTTCAGTACTTGGCATATGTTGAGTAAAAAAGTCGTAATTTCAAACTGCGAATACGTGCAGAGAGCGAGAATTTGGCTCCAAAATATGGCTCAGGCCTCGAATTTGGGATATTTTGGATATTTCGAAAACTGCAGGGGAGTTTGTGTTAAATGTCACTCACTGCCGCTTTCAGGTCTTGGCATATGTTGGGTATAAAAAGTCATAATATCAATCTGCGAATACGTGCATAGAGCCAGCATTTGGCTCCAAAATATGGCTCCTGCCTCGAAATTGGGATGTTTGGGATATTTTGAAATCTTGCAGGGAGGTTTGGGACAAATGTGACCAAACGCCGCTTTCAGTACTTGGCATATGTTGGGTATAAAAATTCGTAATTTCAAACTGCGAATACGTGCAGAGAGCCAGAATTTGGCTGCAAAATATGGGTCAGGCCTCGAAATTGTGATGTTTGGAATATTTTGAAAACTGCAGGGGAGTTTGTGCAAAATGTGACTCACTGCCGCTTTCAGGACTTGGCATATGTTGAGTAAAAAAGTCGTAATTTCAAACTGCGAATACGTGCAGAGAGCGAGAATTTGGTTCCAAAATATGGCTTAGGCCTCGAAATTGGGATATTTTGGATATTTCGAAAACTGCAGGGGAGTTTGTGTTAAATGTCACTCACTGCCGCTTTCAGGTCTTGGCATATGTTGGGTATAAAAAGTCATAATATCAATCTGCGAATACGTGCATAGAGCCAGCATTTGGCTCCAAAATATGGCTCCGGCCTCGAAATTGGGATGTTTGGGATATTTTGAAATCTTGCAGGGAGGTTTGGGACAAATGTGACCAAACGCCGCTTTCAGTACTTGGCATATGTTGGGTATAAAAATTCGTAATTTCAAACTGCGAATACGTGCAGAGAGCCAGAATTTGGCTGCAAAATATGGGTCAGCCCTCGAAATTGGGATGTTTGGAATATTTCGAAAACTGCAGGGGAGTTTGTGCAAAATGTGACTCACTGCCGCTTTCAGGACTTGGCATATGTTGGGTATAAATATTCCTATTATCAAACTGCGAATACGTGCATACAGCCAGAATTTGGCTCCAAAATATGGCTCAGGCCTTGAAATTGAGATGTTTGGGATATTTTGAAAACTGCAGGGAGGTTTGGGACAAATGTGACCAAACACCTCATTCAGTACTTGGCATATGTTGGTATAAAAAAGTCGCAATTTCAAACTGCGAATATGTGCAGAGAGCAAGAATTTGGCTCCAAAATATGACTCAGGCCTCGAAATTGGGATGTTTGGGATATTTTTAAAACTACAGGGGAGTTTGGGACAAATATGACCCAGCGCCGCTTTCAGTACTTGGCATATGCTGGGTATAAAAAAGTCACAATTTCAAACTGCGAATACGTGCAGAGAGCCAGAATTTGCCTCCAAAGTATGGCTCAGGCCTCGAAATTGGGATGTTTTGGATATTTTGAGAACTGCTGGGAGGTTTGGGACAAATCTGACCAAACGCCGCTTTAAGTACTTGGCATATATTGGGTATAATAAGTCGCAATTTCAAACTGCGAATACGTGCAGAGAGCCAGAATTTGGCTCCAAAATATGGCTCAGGCCTCGAAATTGGGATGTTTGGGATATTTTGAAAACTGCAGGGGAGTTTGGACAAATATGACCAAACGCCGCTTTCAGTACTTGGCATATGTTTGGTATAAAAAGTCGTAATTTCAAACTGCGAATACGTGCAGAGAGCCTGAATTTGGCTCCAAAATATGGCTCAGGCCTCGAAATTGGGATGTTTGGGATATTTTGAAAATTGCTGGGAGGATTGGGACAAATGTGACCAAACGCCGCTTTCAGTACTTGGCATATGTTGGGTATAAAAAAGTCGTAATTTCAAACAACAAATACGTGAAGAGAGCCAGAATTTGGCTCGAAAATATGGCTCAGGCCTCGAAATTGGGATGTTTGGGATATTTCGAAAGCTGCACGATAGTTTGTGCAAAATATCACTCACTGCCGCTTTCAGTACTTGGCATATGTTGGGTATGAAAAGTCTTAATTTCAAACTGCGAATACATGCAGAGAGCCTGAATTTGGCTCCAAAATATGGCTCAGGCCTCGAAATTGGGATATTTGGGATATTTTGAAAACTGCAGGGGAGTTTGTGCAAAATGTCACACACTGCCGCTTTTAGGTCTTAACATATGTTGAGTATAAAAAGTAGTAATTTCAAACTGCGAATACGTGCAGAGAGCCAGAATTTGGCTCCAAAATATGACTCAGGCCTCGAAATTGGTTCGTTTGGGATATTTTGAAAACTGCAGGGGAGTTTGGGACAAATATGACCAAACGCCGCTTTCAGTACTTGGCATATGTTGGGTATAAAAACTCGTAATTTCAAACTGCGAATACGTGCAGAGAGGCAGAATTTGGCTCCAAAATATGGCTCACACCTCGAAATTGGGATGTTTGGGATATTTTGAAAATTGCTGGGGGGATTAGGACAAATGTGACCAAACGCCGCTTTCTGTACTTGGCATATGTTGGGTATAAAAAAGTCGTAATTTCAAACTGCGAAGATGTGCAAAGAGCCAGAATTTGGCTCCAAAATATGGCTTGGCCTCGAAATTGAAATATTTGGGATATTTCGAAAACTGCAGGGGAGTTTGTGCAAAATGTCACTCATTGCCGCTTTCAGGACTTGGCATATGTTGGGTATAAAAAGTCGTAATTTCAAACTGCGAATACGTGCATAGAGCCAGAATTTGGCTCCAAAATATGGCTCAGGCCACGAAATTGGGATGTTTGGGATATTTTGAAAACTGCAGGGGGGTTTGGGACAAATGTGACCAAACGCCGCATTCAGTATTTAGCATATGTTGGGTATGAAAAGTCGTAATTTCAAACTGCGAATGCGTGCAGAGAGCATGAATTTGGCTCCAAAATATGGCTCAGGCCTCGAAATTGGGATATTTGGGTTATTTTGAAAACTGCAGGGGAGTTTGTGCAAAATGTCACACACTGCCGCTTTCAGGTCTTAACATATGTTGGGTATAAAAAGTCGTAATTTCAAACTGCGAATACGTGTAGAGAGCCAGAATTTGGCTCCAAAATATGGCTCAGGCCTCGAAATTGGGATGTTTGGGATATTTTGAAAACTGCAGGGGAGTTTGGGACACATATGACCAAACGCCGCTTTCAGTACTTGGCATATGTTGGGTTTAAAAGTCGTAATTTCAAACTGCGAATACGTGCAGAGAGCCAGAATTTGGCTCCAAAATATGGCTCAGGCCTCGAAATTGGGATGTTTGGAATATTTTGAAAACTGCAGGGGAGTTTGTGCAAAATGTGACTCACTGCCGCTTTCAGGACTTGGCATATGTTGGGTATAAATATTCGTAATATCAAACTGCGAATACGTGCATACAGCCAGAATTTGGCTCCAAAATATGGCTCAGGCCTTGAAATTGAGATGTTTGGGATATTTTGAAAACTGCAGGGAGGTTTGGGACAAATGTGACCAAACACCTCATTCAGTACTTGGCATATGTTGGTATAAAAAAGTCGCAATTTCAAACTGCGAATATGTGCAGAGAGCAAGAATTTGGCTCCAAAATATGACTCAGGCCTCGAAATTGGGATGTTTGGGATATTTTAAAAACTACAGGGGAGTTTGGGACAAATATGACCCAACGCCGCTTTCAGTACTTGGCATATGCTGGGTATAAAAAAGTCGTAATTTCAAACTGCGAAGATGTGCAAAGAGCCAGAATTTGGCTCCAAAATATGGCTTGGCCTCGAAATTGAAATATTTGGGATATTTCGAAAACTGCAGGGGAGTTTGTGCAAAATGTCACTCATTGCCGCTTTCAGGACTTGGCATATGTTGGGTATAAAAAGTCGTAATTTCAAACTGCGAATACGTGCATAGAGCCAGAATTTGGCTCCAAAATATGGCTCAGGCCTCGAAATTGGGATGTTTGGGATATTTTGAAAACTGCAGGGGGGTTTGGGACAAATGTGACCAAACGCCGCATTCAGTATTTGGCATATGTTGGGTATGAAAAGTCGTAATTTCAAACTGCGAATGCGTGCAGAGAGCATGAATTTGGCTCCAAAATATGGCTCAGGCCTCGAAATTGGGATATTTGGGTTATTTTGAAAACTGCAGGGGAGTTTGTGCAAAATGTCACACACTGCCGCTTTCAGGTCTTAACATATGTTGGGTATAAAAAGTCGTAATTTCAAACTGCGAATACGTGCAGAGAGCCAGAATTTGGCTCCAAAATATGGCTCAGGCCTCGAAATTGGGATGTTTGGGATATTTAGAAAATTGCAAGGGGGGATTGGGACAAATGTGACCAAACGCCGCATTCAGTACTTGGCATATGTTGGGTATAAAAAGTCGTAATTTCAAACTGCGAATACGTGCAGAGAGCCAGAATTTGGCTGCAAAATATAGGTCAGGCCTCGAAATTGGGATGTTTGGAATATTTTGAAAACTGCAGGGGAGTTTGTGCAAAATGTGACTCACTGCCGCTTTCAGGACTTGGCATATGTTGGGTATAAATATTCGTAATATCAAACTGCGAATACGTGCATACAGCCAGAATTTGGCTCCAAAATATGGCTCAGGCCTTGAAATTGAGATGTTTGGGATATTTTGAAAACTGCAGGGAGGTTTGGGACAAATGTGACCAAACACCTCATTCAGTACTTGGCATATGTTGGTATAAAAAAGTCGCAATTTCAAACTGCGAATATGTGCAGAGAGCAAGAATTTGGCTCCAAAATATGACTCAGGCCTCGAAATTGGGATGTTTGGGATATTTTAAAAACTACAGGGGAGTTTGGGACAAATATGACCCAACGCCGCTTTCAGTACTTGGCATATGCTGGGTATAAAAAAGTCACAATTTCAAACTGCGAATACGTGCAGAGAGCCTGAATTTGCCTCCAAAGTATGGCTCAGGCCTCGAAATTGGGATGTTTGGGATATTTTGAAAACTGCAGGGAGGTTTGGGACAAATGTGATCAAACGCCGCTTTCAGTACTTGCCATATGTTGGGTATAATAAGTCGCAATTTCAAACTGCGAATACGTGCAGAGAGCCAGAATTTGGCTCCAAAATATGGCTCAGGCCTCGAAATTGGGATGTTTGGGATATTTTGAAAACTGCAGGGGAGTTTGGACAAATATGACCAAACGCCGCTTTCAGTACTTGGCATATGTTAGGTATAAAAAGTCATAATTTCAAACTGCGAATACGTGCAGAGAGCCAGAATTTGGCTCCAAAATATGGCTCAGGCCTCGAAATTGGGATGTTTGGGATATTTTGAAAATTGCTGGGGGGATTGGGACAAATGTGACCAAACGCCGCTTTTAGTACTTGGCATATGTTGGGTATAAAAAAGTCGTAATTTCAAACAACGAATACGTGCAGAGAGCCAGAATTTGGCTCGAAAATATGGCTCAGGCCTCGAAATTGGGATATTTTGGATATTTCGAAAGCTGCAGGGGAGTTTGTGCAAAGAATCACTCACTGCCGCTTTCAGGACTTGGCATATGTTGGGAATAAATAGTCGTAATTTCAAACTGATAATACGTGCATAGAGCCAGAATTTGGCTCCAAAATATGGCTCAGGCCTCGAAATTGGGATGTTTGGGATATTTTGAAAACTGCAGGAGGGTTTGGGACAAATGTGACCAAACGCCGCATTCAGTATTTGGCATAAGTTGGGTATGAAAAGTCGTTATTTCAAACTGCGAATACGTGCAGAAAGCATGAATTTGGCTCCAAAATATGGCTCAGGCCTCGAAATTGGGATATTTGGGTTATTTTGAAAACTGCAGGGGAGTTTGTGCAAAATGTCACACACTGCCGCTTTCAGGTCTTAACATATGTTGGGTATAAAAAGTCGTAATTTCAAACTGCGAATACGTGTAGAGAGCCAGATTTTGGCTCCAAATTATGACTCAGGCCTCGAAATTGGGAAGTTTGGGATATTTTGAAAACTGCAGGGGAGTTTGGGACAAATATGACCAAACGCCGCTTTCAGTACTTGGCATATGTTGGGTATAAAAAGTCGTAATTTAAACTGCGAATACGTGCAGAGAGCCTGAATTTGGCTCCAAAATATGACTCAGGCCTGGAAATAGGGAAGTTTGGGATATTTTGAAAACTGCAGGGGAGTTTGGGACAAATATGACCAAACGCCGCTTTCAGTACTTGGCATATGTTGGGTATAAAAAATTCGCAATTTCAAACTGCAAATACGTGCAGAGAGCCAGAATTTGGCCCCAAAATATGGCTCAGGTCTCGAAATTGGGATGTTTGGGATATTTTGAAAATTGCTGGGGGGATTGGGACAAATGTGACCAAACGCCGCTTTTAGTACTTGGCATATGTTGGGTATAAAAAAGTTGTAATTTCAAACAACGAATACGTGCAGAGAGCCAGAATTTGGCTCGAAAATATGGCTCAGGCCTCGAAATTGGGATATTTTGGATATTTCGAAAGCTGCAGGGGAGTTTGTGCAAAGTATCACTCACTGCTGCTTTCAGGACTTGGCATAGGTTGGGAATAAAAATTCGTAATTTCAAACTGCGAATACGAGCATAGAGCCAGAATTTGGCTCCAAAATATGGCTCAGGCCTCGAAATTGGGATGTTTGGGATATTTTGAAAACTGCAGGGGAGTTTGGGACACATATGACCAAACGCCGCTTTCAGTACTTGGCATATGTTGGGTTTAAAAGTCGTAATTTCAAACTGCGAATACGTGCAGAGAGCCAGAATTTGGCTCCAAAATATGGCTCAGGCCTCGAAATTGGGATGTTTGGGATATTTACAAAATTGCAAGGGGGGATTGGGACAAATGTGACCAAACGCCGCTTTCAGTACTTGGCATATGTTGAGTAAAAAAGTCGTAATTTCAAACTGCGAATACGTGCAGAGAGCGAGAATTTGGCTCCAAAATATGGCTCAGGCCTCGAATTTGGGATATTTTGGATATTTCGAAAACTGCAGGGGAGTTTGTGTTAAATGTCACTCACTGCCGCTTTCAGGTCTTGGCATATGTTGGGTATAAAAAGTCATAATATCAATCTGCGAATACGTGCATAGAGCCAGCATTTGGCTCCAAAATATGGCTCCTGCCTCGAAATTGGGATGTTTGGGATATTTTGAAATCTTGCAGGGAGGTTTGGGACAAATGTGACCAAACGCCGCTTTCAGTACTTGGCATATGTTGGGTATAAAAATTCGTAATTTCAAACTGCGAATACGTGCAGAGAGCCAGAATTTGGCTGCAAAATATGGGTCAGGCCTCGAAATTGTGATGTTTGGAATATTTTGAAAACTGCAGGGGAGTTTGTGCAAAATGTGACTCACTGCCGCTTTCAGGACTTGGCATATGTTGAGTAAAAAAGTCGTAATTTCAAACTGCGAATACGTGCAGAGAGCGAGAATTTGGTTCCAAAATATGGCTCAGGCCTCGAAATTGGGATATTTTGGATATTTCGAAAACTGCAGGGGAGTTTGTGTTAAATGTCACTCACTGCCGCTTTCAGGTCTTGGCATATGTTGGGTATAAAAAGTCATAATATCAATCTGCGAATACGTGCATAGAGCCAGCATTTGGCTCCAAAATATGGCTCCGGCCTCGAAATTGGGATGTTTGGGATATTTTGAAATCTTGCAGGGAGGTTTGGGACAAATGTGACCAAACGCCGCTTTCAGTACTTGGCATATGTTGGGTATAAAAATTCGTAATTTCAAACTGCGAATACGTGCAGAGAGCCAGAATTTGGCTGCAAAATATGGGTCAGCCCTCGAAATTGGGATGTTTGGAATATTTCGAAAACTGCAGGGGAGTTTGTGCAAAATGTGACTCACTGCCGCTTTCAGGACTTGGCATATGTTGGGTATAAATATTCCTATTATCAAACTGCGAATACGTGCATACAGCCAGAATTTGGCTCCAAAATATGGCTCAGGCCTTGAAATTGAGATGTTTGGGATATTTTGAAAACTGCAGGGAGGTTTGGGACAAATGTGACCAAACACCTCATTCAGTACTTGGCATATGTTGGTATAAAAAAGTCGCAATTTCAAACTGCGAATATGTGCAGAGAGCAAGAATTTGGCTCCAAAATATGACTCAGGCCTCGAAATTGGGATGTTTGGGATATTTTTAAAACTACAGGGGAGTTTGGGACAAATATGACCCAGCGCCGCTTTCAGTACTTGGCATATGCTGGGTATAAAAAAGTCACAATTTCAAACTGCGAATACGTGCAGAGAGCCAGAATTTGCCTCCAAAGTATGGCTCAGGCCTCGAAATTGGGATGTTTTGGATATTTTGAGAACTGCTGGGAGGTTTGGGACAAATCTGACCAAACGCCGCTTTAAGTACTTGGCATATGTTGGGTATAATAAGTCGCAATTTCAAACTGCGAATACGTGCAGAGAGCCAGAATTTGGCTCCAAAATATGGCTCAGGCCTCGAAATTGGGATGTTTGGGATATTTTGAAAACTGCAGGGGAGTTTGGACAAATATGACCAAACGCCGCTTTCAGTACTTGGCATATGTTTGGTATAAAAAGTCGTAATTTCAAACTGCGAATACGTGCAGAGAGCCTGAATTTGGCTCCAAAATATGGCTCAGGCCTCGAAATTGGGATGTTTGGGATATTTTGAAAATTGCTGGGAGGATTGGGACAAATGTGACCAAACGCCGCTTTCAGTACTTGGCATATGTTGGGTATAAAAAAGTCGTAATTTCAAACAACAAATACGTGAAGAGAGCCAGAATTTGGCTCGAAAATATGGCTCAGGCCTCGAAATTGGGATGTTTGGGATATTTCGAAAGCTGCACGATAGTTTGTGCAAAATATCACTCACTGCCGCTTTCAGTACTTGGCATATGTTGGGTATGAAAAGTCTTAATTTCAAACTGCGAATACATGCAGAGAGCCTGAATTTGGCTCCAAAATATGGCTCAGGCCTCGAAATTGGGATATTTGGGATATTTTGAAAACTGCAGGGGAGTTTGTGCAAAATGTCACACACTGCCGCTTTTAGGTCTTAACATATGTTGAGTATAAAAAGTAGTAATTTCAAACTGCGAATACGTGCAGAGAGCCAGAATTTGGCTCCAAAATATGACTCAGGCCTCGAAATTGGTTCGTTTGGGATATTTTGAAAACTGCAGGGGAGTTTGGGACAAATATGACCAAACGCCGCTTTCAGTACTTGGCATATGTTGGGTATAAAAACTCGTAATTTCAAACTGCGAATACGTGCATAGAGCCAGAATTTGGCTCCAAAATATGGCTCAGGCCACGAAATTGGGATGTTTGGGATATTTTGAAAACTGCAGGGGGGTTTGGGACAAATGTGACCAAACGCCGCATTCAGTATTTAGCATATGTTGGGTATGAAAAGTCGTAATTTCAAACTGCGAATGCGTGCAGAGAGCCAGAATTTGGCTCCAAAATATGGCTCAGGCCTCGAAATTGGGATGTTTGGGATATTTAGAAAATTGCAAGGGGGGATTGGGACAAATGTGACCAAACGCCGCATTCAGTACTTGGCATATGTTGGGTATAAAAAGTCGTAATTTCAAACTGCGAATACGTGCAGAGAGCCAGAATTTGGCTGCAAAATATGGGTCAGGCCTCGAAATTGGGATGTTTGGAATATTTTGAAAACTGCAGGGGAGTTTGTGCAAAATGTGACTCACTGCCGCTTTCAGGACTTGGCATATGTTGGGTATAAATATTCGTAATATCAAACTGCGAATACGTGCATACAGCCAGAATTTGGCTCCAAAATATGGCTCAGGCCTTGAAATTGAGATGTTTGGGATATTTTGAAAACTGCAGGGAGGTTTGGGACAAATGTGACCAAACACCTCATTCAGTACTTGGCATATGTTGGTATAAAAAAGTCGCAATTTCAAACTGCGAATATGTGCAGAGAGCAAGAATTTGGCTCCAAAATATGACTCAGGCCTCGAAATTGGGATGTTTGGGATATTTTAAAAACTACAGGGGAGTTTGGGACAAATATGACCCAACGCCGCTTTCAGTACTTGGCATATGCTGAGTATAAAAAAGTCGTAATTTCAAACTGCGAAGATGTGCAAAGAGCCAGAATTTGGCTCCAAAATATGGCTTGGCCTCGAAATTGAAATATTTGGGATATTTCGAAAACTGCAGGGGAGTTTGTGCAAAATGTCACTCATTGCCGCTTTCAGGACTTGGCATATGTTGGGTATAAAAAGTCGTAATTTCAAACTGCGAATACGTGCATAGAGCCAGAATTTGGCTCCAAAATATGGCTCAGGCCTCGAAATTGGGATGTTTGGGATATTTTGAAAACTGCAGGGGGGTTTGGGAAAAATGTGACCAAACGCCGCATTCAGTATTTGGCATATGTTGGGTATGAAAAGTCGTAATTTCAAACTGCGAATGCGTGCAGAGAGCATGAATTTGGCTCCAAAATATGGCTCAGGCCTCGAAATTGGGATATTTGGGTTATTTTGAAAACTGCAGGGGAGTTTGTGCAAAATGTCACACACTGCCGCTTTCAGGTCTTAACATATGTTGGGTATAAAAAGTCGTAATTTCAAACTGCGAATACGTGCAGAGAGCCAGAATTTGGCTCCAAAATATGGCTCAGGCCTCGAAATTGGGATGTTTGGGATATTTAGAAAATTGCAAGGGGGGATTGGGACAAATGTGACCAAACGCCGCATTCAGTACTTGGCATATGTTGGGTATAAAAAGTCGTAATTTCAAACTGCGAATACGTGCAGAGAGCCAGAGTTTGGCTGCAAAATATAGGTCAGGCCTCGAAATTGGGATGTTTGGAATATTTTGAAAACTGCAGGGGAGTTTGTGCAAAATGTGACTCACTGCCGCTTTCAGGACTTGGCATATGTTGGGTATAAATATTCGTAATATCAAACTGCGAATACGTGCATACAGCCAGAATTTGGCTCCAAAATATGGCTCAGGCCTTGAAATTGAGATGTTTGGGATATTTTGAAAACTGCAGGGAGGTTTGGGACAAATGTGACCAAACACCTCATTCAGTACTTGGCATATGTTGGTATAAAAAAGTCGCAATTTCAAACTGCGAATATGTGCAGAGAGCAAGAATTTGGCTCCAAAATATGACTCAGGCCTCGAAATTGGGATGTTTGGGATATTTTAAAAACTACAGGGGAGTTTGGGACAAATATGACCCAACGCCGCTTTCAGTACTTGGCATATGCTGGGTATAAAAAAGTCACAATTTCAAACTGCGAATACGTGCAGAGAGCCTGAATTTGCCTCCAAAGTATGGCTCAGGCCTCGAAATTGGGATGTTTGGGATATTTTGAAAACTGCAGGGAGGTTTGGGACAAATGTGATCAAACGCCGCTTTCAGTACTTGCCATATGTTGGGTATAATAAGTCGCAATTTCAAACTGCGAATACGTGCAGAGAGCCAGAATTTGGCTCCAAAATATGGCTCAGGCCTCGAAATTGGGATGTTTGGGATATTTTGAAAACTGCAGGGGAGTTTGGACAAATATGACCAAACGCCGCTTTCAGTACTTGGCATATGTTAGGTATAAAAAGTCATAATTTCAAACTGCGAATACGTGCAGAGAGCCAGAATTTGGCTCCAAAATATGGCTCAGGCCTCGAAATTGGGATGTTTGGGATATTTTGAAAATTGCTGGGGGGATTGGGACAAATGTGACCAAACGCCGCTTTTAGTACTTGGCATATGTTGGGTATAAAAAAGTCGTAATTTCAAACAACGAATACGTGCAGAGAGCCAGAATTTGGCTCGAAAATATGGCTCAGGCCTCGAAATTGGGATATTTTGGATATTTCGAAAGCTGCAGGGGAGTTTGTGCAAAGAATCACTCACTGCCGCTTTCAGGACTTGGCATATGTTGGGAATAAATAGTCGTAATTTCAAACTGATAATACGTGCATAGAGCCAGAATTTGGCTCCAAAATATGGCTCAGGCCTCGAAATTGGGATGTTTGGGATATTTTGAAAACTGCAGGAGGGTTTGGGACAAATGTGACCAAACGCCGCATTCAGTATTTGGCATAAGTTGGGTATGAAAAGTCGTTATTTCAAACTGCGAATACGTGCAGAAAGCATGAATTTGGCTCCAAAATATGGCTCAGGCCTCGAAATTGGGATATTTGGGTTATTTTGAAAACTGCAGGGGAGTTTGTGCAAAATGTCACACACTGCCGCTTTCAGGTCTTAACATATGTTGGGTATAAAAAGTCGTAATTTCAAACTGCGAATACGTGTAGAGAGCCAGATTTTGGCTCCAAAATATGACTCAGGCCTCGAAATTGGGAAGTTTGGGATATTTTGAAAACTGCAGGGGAGTTTTGGACAAATATGACCAAACGCCGCTTTCAGTACTTGGCATATGTTGGGTATAAAAAGTCGTAATTTAAACTGCGAATACGTGCAGAGAGCCTGAATTTGGCTCCAAAATATGACTCAGGCCTGGAAATAGGGAAGTTTGGGATATTTTGAAAACTGCAGGGGAGTTTGGGACAAATATGACCAAACGCCGCTTTCAGTACTTGGCATATGTTGGGTATAAAAAATTCGCAATTTCAAACTGCAAATACGTGCAGAGAGCCAGAATTTGGCCCCAAAATATGGCTCAGGCCTCGAAATTGGGATGTTTGGGATATTTTGAAAATTGCTGGGGGGATTGGGACAAATGTGACCAAACGCCGCTTTTAGTACTTGGCATATGTTGGGTATAAAAAAGTTGTAATTTCAAACAACGAATACGTGCAGAGAGCCAGAATTTGGCTCGAAAATATGGCTCAGGCCTCGAAATTCGGATATTTTGGATATTTCGAAAGCTGCAGGGGAGTTTGTGCAAAGTATCACTCACTGCTGCTTTCAGGACTTGGCATAGGTTGGGAATAAAAATTCGTAATTTCAAACTGCGAATACGAGCATAGAGCCAGAATTTGGCTCCAAAATATGGCTCAGGCCTCGAAATTGGGATGTTTGGGATATTTTGAAAACTGCAGGGGAGTTTGGGACACATATGACCAAACGCCGCTTTCAGTACTTGGCATATGTTGGGTTTAAAAGTCGTAATTTCAAACTGCGAATACGTGCAGAGAGCCAGAATTTGGCTCCAAAATATGGCTCAGGCCTCGAAATTGGGATGTTTGGGATATTTAGAAAATTGCAAGGGGGGATTGGGACAAATGTGACCAAACGCCGCTTTCAGTACTTGGCATATGTTGAGTAAAAAAGTCGTAATTTCAAACTGCGAATACGTGCAGAGAGCGAGAATTTGGCTCCAAAATATGGCTCAGGCCTCGAATTTGGGATATTTTGGATATTTCGAAAACTGCAGGGGAGTTTGTGTTAAATGTCACTCACTGCCGCTTTCAGGTCTTGGCATATGTTGGGTATAAAAAGTCATAATATCAATCTGCGAATACGTGCATAGAACCAGCATTTGGCTCCAAAATATGGCTCCGGCCTCGAAATTGGGATGTTTGGGATATTTTGAAATCTTGCAGGGAGGTTTGGGACAAATGTGACCAAACGCCGCTTTCAGTACTTGGCATATGTTGGGTATAAAAATTCGTAATTTCAAACTGCGAATACGTGCAGAGAGCCAGAATTTGGCTGCAAAATATGGGTCAGGACTCGAAATTGTGATGTTTGGAATATTTTGAAAACTGCAGGGGAGTTTGTGCAAAATGTGACTCACTGCCGCTTTCGGGACTTGGCATATGTTGAGTAAAAAAGTCGTAATTTCAAACTGCGAATACGTGCAGAGAGCGAGAATTTGGCTCCAAAATATGGCTCAGGCCTCGAAATTGGGATATTTTGGATATTTCGAAAACTGCAGGGGAGTTTGTGTTAAATGTCATTCACTGCCGCTTTCAGGTCTTGGCATATGTTGGGTATAAAAAGTCATAATATCAATCTGCGAATACGTGCATAGAGCCAGCATTTGGCTCCAAAATATGGCTCCGGCCTTGAAATTGGGATGTTTGGGATATTTTGAAATCTTGCAGGGAGGTTTGGGACAAATGTGACCAAACGCCGCTTTCAGTACTTGGCATATGTTGGGTATAAAAATTCGTAATTTCAAACTGCGAATACGTGCAGAGAGCCAGAATTTGGCTGCAAAATATGGGTCAGCCCTCGAAATTAGGATGTTTGGAATATTTCGAAAACTGCAGGGGAGTTTGTGCAAAATGTGACTCACTGCCGCTTTCAGGACTTGGCATATGTTGGGTATAAATATTCCTAATATCAAACTGCGAATACGTGCATACAGCCAGAATTTGGCTCCAAAATATGGCTCAGGCCTTGAAATTGAGATGTTTGGGATATTTTGAAATCTGCAGGGAGGTTTGGGACAAATGTGACCAAACACCTCGTTCAGTACTTGGCATATGTTGGTATAAAAAAGTCGCAATTTCAAACTGCGAATATGTGCAGAGAGCAAGAATTTGGCTCCAAAATATGACTCAGGCCTCGAAATTGGGATGTTTGGGATATTTTTAAAACTACAGGGGAGTTTGGGACAAATATGACCCAGCGCCGCTTTCAGTACTTGGCATATGCTGGGTATAAAAAAGTCACAATTTCAAACTGCGAATACGTGCAGAGACCCTGAATTTGCCTCCAAAGTATGGCTCAGGCCTCGAAATTGGGATGTTTGGGATATTTTGAGAACTGCTGGGAGGTTTGGGACAAATCTGACCAAACGCCGCTTTAAGTACTTGGCATATGTTGGGTATAATAAGTCGCAATTTCAAACTGCGAATACGTGCAGAGAGCCAGAATTTGGCTCCAAAATATGGCTCAGGCCTCGAAATTGGGATGTTTGGGATATTTTGAAAACTGCAGGGGAGTTTGGACAAATATGACCAAACGCCGCTTTCAGTACTTGGCATATGTTAGGTATAATAAGTCGTAATTTCAAACTGTGAATACGTGCAGAGAGCCTGAATTTGGCTCCAAAATATGGCTCAGGCCTCGAAATTGGGATGTTTAGGATATTTTGAAAATTGCTGGGAGGATTGGGACAAATGTGACCAAACGCCGCTTTCAGTACTTGGCATATGTTGGGTATAAAAAAGTCGTAATTTCAAACAACGAATACGTGAAGAGAGCCAGAATTTGGCTCGAAAATATGGCTCAGGCCTCGAAATTGGGATATTTGGGATATTTCGAAAGCTGCACGATAGTTTGTGCAAAATATCACTCACTGCTGCTTTCAGGACTTGGCATATGTTGGGAATAAAAAGTCGTAATTTCAAACTGCGAATACGTGCATAGAGCCAGAATTTGGCTCCAAAATATGTCTCAGGCCTCGAAATTGGGATGTTTGGGATATTTTGAAAACTGCAGGGGGGTTTGGGACAAATGTGACCAAACGCCGCATTCAGTATTTGGCATATGTTGGGTATGAAAAGTCGTAATTTCAAACTGCGAATGCGTGCAGAGAGCATTAATTTGGCTCCAAAATATGGCTCAGGCCTCGACATTGGGATATTTGGGTTATTTTGAAAACTGCAGGGGAGTTTGTGCAAAATGTGACTCACTGCCGCTTTCAGGACTTGGCATATGTTGGGTATAAATATTCGTAATATCAAACTGCGAATACGTGCATACAGCCAGAATTTGGCACCAAAATATGGCTCAGGCCTTGAAATTGAGATGTTTGGGATATTTTGAAAACTGCAGGGAGGTTTGGGACAAATGTGACCAAACACCTCATTCAGTACTTGGCATATGTTGGTATAAAAAAGTCGCAATTTCAAACTGCGAATATGTGCAGAGAGCAAGAATTTGGCTCCAAAATATGACTCAGGCCTCGAAATTGGGATGTGTGGGATATTTTAAAAACTACAGGGGAGTTTGGGACAAATATGACCCAACGCCGCTTTCAGTACTTGGCATATGCTGGGTATAAAAAAGTCACAATTTCAAACTGCGAATACGTGCAGAGAGCCTGAATTTGCCTCCAAAGTATGGTTCAGGCCTCGAAATTGGGATGTTTGGGATATTTTGAAAACTGCAGGGAGGTTTGGGACAAATGTGATCAAACGCCGCTTTCAGTACTTGCCATATGTTGGGTATAATAAGTCGCAATTTCAAACTGCGAATACGTGCAGAGAGCCAGAATTTGGCTCCAAAATATGGCTCAGGCCTCGAAATTGGGATGTTTGGGATATTTTGAAAACTGCAGGGGAGTTTGGACAAATACGACCAAACGCCGCTTTCAGTACTTGGCATATGTTAGGTATAAAAAGTCGTAATTTCAAACTGCGAATACGTGCAGAGAGCCAGAATTTGGCTCCAAAATATGGCTCAGGCCAAGAAATTGGGATGTTTGGGATATTTTGAAAATTGCTGGGGGGATTGGGACAAATGTGACCAAACGCCGCTTTTAGTACTTGGCATATGTTGGGTATAAAAAAGTCGTAATTTCAAACAACGAATACGTGCAGAGAGCCAGAATTTGGCTCGAAAATATGGCTCAGGCCTCGAAATTGGGATATTTTGGATATTTCGAAAGCTGCAGGGGAGTTTGTGCAAAGTATCACTCACTGCCGCTTTCAGGACTTGGCATATGTTGGGAATAAATAGTCGTAATTTCAAACTGATAATACGTGCATAGAGCCAGAATTTGGCTCCAAAATATGGCTCAGGCCTCGAAATTGGGATGTTTGGGATATTTTGAAAACTGCAGGGGGGTTTGGGACAAATGTGACCAAACGCCGCATTCAGTATTTGGCATATGTTGGGTATGAAAAGTCGTAATTTCAAACTGCGAATACGTGCAGAAAGCATGAATTTGGCTCCAAAATATGGCTCAGGCCTCGAAATTGGGATATTTGGGTTATTTTGAAAACTGCAGGGGAGTTTGTGCAAAATGTCACACACTGCCGCTTTCAGGTCTTAACATATGTTGGGTATAAAAAGTCGTAATTTCAAACTGCGAATACGTGTAGAGAGCCAAATTTTGGCTCCAAAATATGACTCAGGCCTCGAAATTGGGAAGTTTGGGATATTTTGAAAACTGCAGGGGAGTTTGGGACAAATATGACCAAACGCCGCTTTCAGTACTTGGCATATGTTGGGTATAAAAAGTCGTAATTTAAACTGCGAATACGTGCAGAGAGCCTGAATTTGGCTCCAAAATATGACTCAGGCCTGGAAATAGGGAAGTTTGGGATATTTTGAAAACTGCAGGGGAGTTTGGGACAAATATGACCAAACGCCGCTTTCAGTACTTGGCATATGTTGGGTATAAAAAATTCGCAATTTCAAACTGCGAATACGTGCAGAGAGCCAGAATTTGGCCCCAAAATATGGCTCAGGCCTCGAAATTGGGATGTTTGGGATATTTTGAAAATTGCTGGGGGGATTGGGACAAATGTGACCAAACGCCGCTTTTAGTACTTGGCATATGTTGGGTATAAAAAAGTTGTAATTTCAAACAACGAATACGTGCAGAGAGCCAGAATTTGGCTCGAAAATATGGCTCAGGCCTCGAAATTGGGATATTTTGGATATTTCGAAAGCTGCAGGGGAGTTTGTGCAAAGTATCACTCACTGCTGCTTTCAGGACTTGGCATAGGTTGGGAATAAAAATTCGTAATTTCAAACAGCGAATACGAGCATAGAGCCAGAATTTGGCTCCAAAATATGGCTCAGGCCTCGAGATTGGGATGTTTGGGATATTTTGAAAACTGCAGGGGGGTTTGGGACAAATGTGACCAAACGCCGCATTCAGTATTTGGCATATGTTGGGTATGAAAAGTCGTAATTTCAAACTGCGAATACGTGCAGAAAGCATGAATTTGGCTCCAAAATATGGCTCAGGCCTCGAAATTGGGATATTTGGGTTATTTTGAAAACTGCAGGGGAGTTTGTGCAAAATGTCACACACTTCCGCTTTCAGGTCTTAACATATGTTGGGTATAAAAAGTCGTAATTTCAAACTGCGAATACGTGTAGAGAGCCAGATTTTGGCTCCAAAATATGACTCAGGCCTCGAAATTGGGAAGTTTGGGATATTTTGAAAACTGCAGGGGAGTTTGGGACAAATATGACCAAACGCCGCTTTCAGTACTTGGCATATGTTGGGTATAAAAAGTCGTAATTTAAACTGCGAATACGTGCAGAGAGCCTGAATTTGGCTCCAAAATATGACTCAGGCCTGGAAATAGGGAAGTTTGGGATATTTTGAAAACTGCAGGGGAGTTTGGGACAAATATGACCAAACGCCGCTTTCAGTACTTGGCATATGTTGGGTATAAAAAATTCGCAATTTCAAACTGCGAATACGTGCAGAGAGCCAGAATTTGGCCCCAAAATATGGCTCAGGCCTCGAAATTGGGATGTTTGGGATATTTTGAAAATTGCTGGGGGGATTGGGACAAATGTGACCAAACGCCGCTTTTAGTACTTGGCATATGTTGGGTATAAAAAAGTTGTAATTTCAAACAACGAATACGTGCAGAGAGCCAGAATTTGGCTCGAAAATATGGCTCAGGCCTCGAAATTGGGATATTTTGGATATTTCGAAAGCTGCAGGGGAGTTTGTGCAAAGTATCACTCACTGCTGCTTTCAGGACTTGGCATAGGTTGGGAATAAAAATTTGTAATTTCAAACTGCGAATACGAGCATAGAGCCAGAATTTGGCTCCAAAATATGGCTCAGGCCTCGAAATTGGGATGTTTGGGATATTTTGAAAACTGCAGGGGAGTTTGGGACACATATGACCAAACGCCGCTTTCAGTACTTGGCATATGTTGGGTTTAAAAGTCGTAATTTCAAACTGCGAATACGTGCAGAGAGCCAGAATTTGGCTCCAAAATATGGCTCAGGCCTCGAAATTGGGATGTTTGGAATATTTTGAAAACTGAAGGGGAGTTTGTGCAAAATGTGACTCACTGCCGCTTTCAGGACTTGGCATATGTTGAGTAAAAAAGTCGTAATTTCAAACTGCGAATACGTGCAGAGAGCGAGAATTTGGCTCCAAAATATGGCTCAGGCCTCGAAATTGGGATATTTTGGATATTTCGAAAACTGCAGGGGAGTTTGTGTTAAATGTCACTCACTGCCGCTTTCAGGTCTTGGCATATGTTGGGTATAAAAAGTCATAATATCAATCTGCGAATACGTGCATAGAGCCAGCATTTGGCTCCAAAATACGGCTCCTGCCTCGAAATTGGGATGTTTGGGATATTTTGAAATCTTGCAAGGAGGTTTGGGACAAATGTGACCAAACGCCGCTTTCAGTACTTGGCATATGTTGGGTATAAAAATTCGTAATTTTAAACTGCGAATACGTGCAGAGAGCCAGAATTTGGCTGCAAAATATGGGTCAGGCCTCGAAATTGTGATGTTTGGAATATTTTGAAAACTGCAGGGGAGTTTGTGCAAAATGTGACTCACTGCCGCTTTCAGGACTTGGCATATGTTGAGTAAAAAAGTCGTAATTTCAAACTGCGAATACGTGCAGAGAGCGAGAATTTGGTTCCAAAATATGGCTCAGGCCTCGAAATTGGGATATTTTTTGATATTTCGAAAACTGCAGGGGAGTTTGTGTTAAATGTCACTCACTGCCGCTTTCAGGTCTTGGCATATGTTGGGTATAAAAAGTCATAATATCAATCTGCGAATACGTGCATAGAGCCAGCATTTGGCTCCAAAATATGGCTCCGGCCTCGAAATTGGGATGTTTGGGATATTTTGAAATCTTGCAGGGAGGTTTGGGACAAATGTGACCAAACGCCGCTTTCAGTACTTGGCATATGTTGGGTATAAAAATTCGTAATTTTAAACTGCGAATACGTGCAGAGAGCCAGAATTTGGCTGCAAAATATGGGCCAGCCCTCGAAATTGGGATGTTTGGAATATTTCGAAAACTGCAGGGGAGTTTGGGCAAAATGTGACTCACTGCCGCTTTCAGGACTTGGCATATGTTGGGTATAAATATTCCTAATATCAAACTGCGAATACGTGCATACAGCCAGAATTTGGCTCCAAAATATGGCTCAGGCCTTGAAATTGAGATGTTTGGGATATTTTGAAAACTGCAGGGAGGTTTGGGACAAATGTGACCAAACACCTCATTCAGTACTTGGCATATGTTGGTATAAAAAAGTCGCAATTTCAAACTGCGAATATGTGCAGAGAGCAAGAATTTGGCTCCAAAATATGACTCAGGCCTCGAAATTGGGATGTTTGGGATATTTTTAAAACTACAGGGGAGTTTGGGACAAATATGACCCAGCGCCGCTTTCAGTACTTGGCATATGCTGGGTATAAAAAATTCACAATTTCAAACTGCGAATACGTGCAGAGACCCTGAATTTGCCTCCAAAGTATGGCTCAGGCCTCGAAATTGGGATGTTTGGGATATTTTGAGAACTGCTGGGAGGTTTGGGACAAATCTGACCAAACGCCGCTTTAAGTACTTGGCATATGTTGGGTATAATAAGTCGCAATTTCAAACTGCGAATACGTGCAGAGAGCCAGAATTTGGCTCCAAAATATGGCTCAGGCCTCGAAATTGGGATGTTTGGGATATTTTGAAAACTGCAGGGGAGTTTGGACAAATATGACCAAACGCCGCTTTCAGTACTTGGCATATGTTAGGCATAATAAGTCGTAATTTCAAACTGCGAATACGTGCAGAGAGCCTGAATTTGGCTCCAAAATGTGGCTCAGGCCTCGAAATTGGGATGTTTGGGATATTTTGAAAATTGCTGGGAGGATTGGGACAAATGTGACCAAACGCCGCTTGCAGTACTTGGCATATGTTGGGTATAAAAAAGTCGTAATTTCAAACAACGAATACGTGAAGAGAGCCAGAATTTGGCTCGAAAATATGGCTCAGGCCTCGAAATTGGGATATTTGGGATATTTCGAAAGCTGCACGATAGTTTGTGCAAAATATCACTCACTGCCGCTTTCAGGACTTGGCATATGTTGGGAATAAAAAGTCGTAATTTCAAACTAAGAATACGTGCATAGAGCCAGAATTTGGCTCCAAAATATGGCTCAGGCCTCGAAATTGGGATGTTTGGGATATTTTGAAAACTGCAGGGGGGTTTGGGACAAATGTGACCAAACGCCGCATTCAGTACTTGGCATATGTTGGGTATGAAAAGTCTTAATTTCAAACTGCGAATACATGCAGAGAGCCTGAATTTGGCTCCAAAATATGGCTCAGGCCTCGAAATTGGGATATTTGGGATATTTTGAAAACTGCAGGGGAGTTTGTGCAAAATGTCACACACTGCCGCTTTTAGGTCTTAACATATGTTGAGTATAAAAAGTAGTAATTTCAAACTGCGAATACGTGCAGAGAGCCAGAATTTGGCTCCAAAATATGGCTCAGGCCTCGAAATTGGGATGTTTGGGATATTTTGAAAATTGCTGGGGGGATTAGGACAAATGTGACCAAACGCCGCTTTCTGTACTTGGCATATGTTGGGTATAAAAAAGTCGTAATTTCAAACTGCGAAGATGTGCAAAGAGCCAGAATTTGGCTCCAAAATATGGCTTGGCCTCGAAATTGAAATATTTGGGATATTTCGAAAACTGCAGGGGAGTTTGTTCAAAATGTCACTCATTGCCGCTTTCAGGACTTGGCATATGTTGGGTATAAAAAGTCGTAATTTCAAACTGCGAATACGTGCATAGAGCCAGAATTTGGCTCCAAAATATGGCTCAGGCCTCGAAATTGGGATGTTTGGGATATTTTGAAAACTGCAGGGGGGTTTGGGACAAATGTGACCAAACGCCGCATTCAGTATTTGGCCTATGTTGGGTATGAAAAGTCGTAATTTCAAACTGCGAATGCGTGCAGAGAGCATGAATTTGGCTCCAAAATATGGCTCAGGCCTCGAAATTGGGATATTTGGGTTATTTTGAAAACTGCAGGGGAGTTTGTGCAAAATGTCACACACTGCCGCTTTCAGGTCTTAACATATGTTGGGTATAAAAAGTCGTAATTTCAAACTGCGAATACGTGTAGAGAGCCAGAATTTGGCTCCAAAATATGGCTCAGGCCTCGAAATTGGGATGTTTGGGATATTTTGAAAACTGCAGGGGAGTTTGGGACACATATGACCAAACGCCGCTTTCAGTACTTGGCATATGTTGGGTTTAAAAGTCGTAATTTCAAACTGCGAATACGTGCAGAGAGCCAGAATTTGGCTCCAAAATATGGCTCAGGCCTCGAAATTGGGATGTATGGGATATTTAGAAAATTGCAAAGGGGGATTGGGACAAATGTGACCAAACGCCGCATTCAGTACTTGGCATATGTTGGGTATAAAAAGTCTTAATTTCAAACTACGAATACGTGCAGAGAGCCAGAATTTGGCTGCAAAATATGGGTCAGGCCTCGAAATTGGGATGTTTGGAATATTTTGAAAACTGCAGGGGAGTTTGTGCAAAATGTGACTCACTGCCGCTTTCAGGACTTGGCATATGTTGGGTATAAATATTCGTAATATCAAACTGCGAATACGTGCATACAGCCAGAATTTGGCTCCAAAATATGGCTCAGGCCTTGAAATTGAGATGTTTGGGATATTTTGAAAACTGCAGGGAGGTTTGGGACAAATGTGACCAAACACCTCATTCAGTACTTGGCATATGTTGGTATAAAAAAGTCGCAATTTCAAACTGCGAATATGTGCAGAGAGCAAGAATTTGGCTCGAAAATATGACTCAGGCCTCGAAATTGGGATGTTTGGGATATTTTAAAAACTACAGGGGAGTTTGGGACAAATATGACCCAACGCCGCTTTCAGTACTTGGCATATGCTGGGTATAAAAAAGTCACAATTTCAAACTGCGAATACGTGCAGAGAGCCTGAATTTGCCTCCAAAGTATGGTTCAGGCCTCGAAATTGGGATTTTTGGGATATTTTGAAAACTGCAGGGAGGTTTGGGACAAATTTGATCAAACGCCGCTTTCAGTACTTGCCATATGTTGGGTATAATAAGTCGCAATTTCAAACTGCGAATACGTGCAGAGAGCCAGAATTTGGCTCCAAAATATGGCTCAGGCCTCGAAATTGGGATGTTTGGGATATTTTGAAAACTGCAGGGGAGTTTGGACAAATATGACCAAACGCCGCTTTCAGTACTTGGCATATGTTAGGTATAAAAAGTCGTAATTTCAAACTGCGAATACGTGCAGAGAGCCAGAATTTGGCTCCAAAATATGGCTCAGGCCTCGAAATTGGGATGTTTGGGATATTTTGAAAATTGCTGGGGGGATTGGGACAAATGTGACCAAACGCCGCTTTTAGTACTTGGCATATGTTGGGTATAAAAAAGTCGTAATTTCAAACAACGAATACGTGAAGAGAGCCAGAATTTGGCTCGAAAATATGGCTCAGGCCTCGAAATTGGGATATTTTGGATATTTCGAAAGCTGCAGGGGAGTTTGTGCTAAGTATCACTCACTGCCGCTTTCAGGACTTGGCATATGTTGGGAATAAATAGTCGTAATTTCAAACTGATAATACGTGCATAGAGCCAGAATTTGGCTCCAAAATATGGCTCAGGCCTCGAAATTGGGATGTTTGGGATATTTTGAAAACTGCAGGGGGGTTTGGGACAAATGTGACCAAACGCCGCATTCAGTATTTGGCATATGTTGGGTATGAAAAGTCATAATTTCAAACTGCGAATACGTGCAGAAAGCATGAATTTGGCTCCAAAATATGGCTCAGGCCTCGAAATTGGGATATTTGGGTTATTTTGAAAACTGCAGGGGAGTTTGTGCAAAATGTCACACACTGCCGCTTTCAGGTCTTAACATATGTTGGGTATAAAAAGTCGTAATTTCAAACTGCGAATACGTGTAGAGAGCCAGATTTTGGCTCCAAAATATGACTCAGGCCTCGAAATTGGGAAGTTTGGGATATTTTGAAAACTGCAGGGGAGTTTGGGACAAATATGACCAAACGCCGCTTTCAGTACTTGGCATATGTTGGGTATAAAAAGTCGTAATTTAAACTGCGAATACGTGCAGAGAGCCTGAATTTGGCTCCAAAATATGACTCAGGCCTGGAAATAGGGAAGTTTGGGATATTTTGAAAACTGCAGGGGAGTTTAGGGACAGATATGACCAAACGCCGCTTTCAGTACTTGGCATATGTTGGGTATAAAAAATTCGCAATTTCAAACTGCGAATACCAGCAGAGAGCCAGAATTTGGCCCCAAAATATGGCTCAGGCCTCGAAATTGGGATGTTTGGGATATTTTGAAAATTGCAAGGGGGGATTGGGACAAATGAGACCAAACGCCGCTTTCAGTACTTGGCATATGTTGGGTATAAAAAAGTTGTAATTTCAAACAACGAATACGTGCAGAGAGCCAGAATTTGGCTCGAAAATATGGCTCAGGCCTCGAAATTGGGATATTTTGGATATTTCGAAAGCTGCAGAGGAGTTTGTGCAAAGTATCACTCACTGCTGCTTTCAGGACTTGGCATAGGTTGGGAATAAAAATTCGTAATTTCAAACTGCGAATACGAGCATAGAGCCAGAATTTGGCTCCAAATATGGCTCAGGCCTCGAAATAGGGATGTTTGGGATATTTTGAAAACTGCAGGGGAGTTTGGGACACATATGACCAAACGCCGCTTTCAGTACTTGGCATATGTTGGGTTTAAAAGTCGTAATTTCAAACTGCGAATACGTGCAGAGAGCCAGAATTTGGCTCCAAAATATGGCTCAGGCCTCGAAATTGGGATGTTTGGGATATTTAGAAAATTGCAAGTGGGGATTGGGACAAATGTGACCAAACGCCGCTTTCAGTACTTGGCATATGTTGAGTAAAAAAGTCGTAATTTCAAACTGCGAATACGTGCAGAGAGCGAGAATTTGGCTCCAAAATATGGCTCAGGCCTCGAATTTGGGATATTTCGAAAACTGCAGGGGAGTTTGTGTTAAATGTCACTCACTGCCGCTTTCAGGTCTTGGCATATGTTGGGTATAAAAAGTCATAATATCAATCTGCGAATACGTGCATAGAGCCAGCATTTGGCTCCAAAATATGGCTCCGGCCTCGAAATTGGGATGTTTGGGATATTTTGAAATCTTGCAGGGAGGTTTGGGACAAATGTGACCAAACGCCGCTTTCATTACTTGGCATATGTTGGGTATAAAAATTCGTAATTTCAAACTGCGAATACGTGCAGAGAGCCAGAATTCGGCAGCAAAATATGGGTCAGGCCTCGAAATTGTGATGTTTGGAATATTTTGAAAACTACAGGGGAGTTTGTGCAAAATGTGACTCACTGCCGCTTTCAGGACTTGGCATATGTTGAGTAAAAAAGTCGTAATTTCAAACTGCGAATACGTGCAGAGAGCGAGAATTTGGCTCCAAAATATGGCTCAGGCCTCGAAATTTGGATATTTTGGATATTTCGAAAACTGCAGGGGAGTTTGTTTTAAATGTCACTCACTGCCGCTTTCAGGTCTTGGCATATGTTGGGTATAAAAAGTCATAATATCAATCTGCGAATACGTGCATAGAGCCAGCATTTGGCTCCAAAATATGGCTCCTGCCTCGAAATTGGGATGTTTGGGATATTTTGAAATCTTGCAGGGAGGTTTGGGACAAATGTGACCAAACGCCGCTTTCAGTACTTGGCATATGTTGGGTATAAAAATTCGTAATTTCAAACTGCGAATACGTGCAGAGAGCCAGAATTTGGCTGCAAAATATGGGTCAGGCCTCGAAATTGTGATGTTTGGAATATTTTGAAAACTGCAGGGGAGTTTGTGCAAAATGTGACTCACTGCCGCTTTCAGGACTTGGCATATGTTGAGTAAAAAAGTCGTAATTTCAAACTGCGAATACGTGCAGAGAGCGAGAATTTGGTTCCAAAATATGGCTCAGGCCTCGAAATTGGGATATTTTGGATATTTCGAAAACTGCAGGGGAGTTTGTGTTAAATGTCACTCACTGCCGCTTTCAGGTCTTGGCATATGTTGGGTATAAAAAGTCATAATATCAATCTGCGAATACGTGCATAGAGCCAGCATTTGGCTCCAAAATATGGCTCCGGCCTCGAAATTGGGATGTTTGGGATATTTTGAAATCTTGCAGGGAGGTTTGGGACAAATGTGACCAAACGCCGCTTTCAGTACTTGGCATATGTTGGGTATAAAAATTCGTAATTTCAAACTGCGAATACGTGCAGAGAGCCAGAATTTGGCTGGAAAATATGGGTCAGCCCTCGAAATTGGGATGTTTGGAATATTTCGAAAACTGCAGGGGAGTTTGTGCAAAATGTGACTCACTGCCGCTTTCAGGACATGGCATATGTTGGGTATAAATATTCGTAATATCAAACTGCGAATACGTGCATACAGCCAGAATTTGGCTCCAAAATATGGCTCAGGCCTTGAAATTGAGATGTTTGGGATATTTTGAAAACTGCAGGGAGGTTTGGGACAAATGTGACCAAACACCTCATTCAGTACTTGGCATATGTTGGTATAAAAAAGTCGCAATTTCAAACTGCGAATATGTGCAGAGAGCAAGAATTTGGCTCCAAAATATGACTCAGGCCTCGAAATTGGGATGTTTGGGATGTTTTTAAAACTACAGGGGAGTTTGGGACAAATATGACCCAGCGCCGCTTTCAGTACTTGGCATATGCTGGGTATAAAAAAGTCACAATTTCAAACTGCGAATACGTGCAGAGAGCCTGAATTTGCCTCCAAAGTATGGCTCAGGCCTCGAAATTGGGATGTTTGGGATATTTTGAGAACTGCTGGGAGGTTTGGGACAAATCTGACCAAACGCCGCTTTAAGTACTTGGCATATGTTGAGTATAATAAGTCGCAATTTCAAACTGCGAATACGTGCAGAGAGCCAGAATTTGGCTCCAAAATATGGCTCAGGCCTCGAAATTGGGATGTTTGGGATATTTTGAAAACTGCAGGCGAGTTTGGACAAATATGACCAAACGCCGCTTTCAGTACTTGGCATATGTTAGGTATAAAAAGTCGTAATTTCAAACTGCGAATACGTGCAGAGAGCCTGAATTTGGCTCCAAAATATGGCTCAGGCCTCGAAATTGGGATGTTTGGGATATTTTGAAAATTGCTGGGAGGATTGGGACAAATGTGACCAAACGCCGCATTCAGTACTTGGCATATGTTGCGTATAAAAAAGTCGTAATTTCAAACAACGAATACGTGAAGAGAGCCAGAATTTGGCTCGAAAATATGGCTCAGGCCTCGAAATTGGGATATTTGGGATATTTCGAAAGCTGCACGATAGTTTGTGCAAAATATCACTCACTGCCGCTTTCAGGACTTGGCATATGTTGGGAATAAAAAGTCGTAATTTCAAACTAAGAATACGTGCATAGAGCCAGAATTTGGCTCCAAAATATGGCTCAGGCCTCGAAATTGGGATGTTTGGGATATTTTGAAAACTGCAGGGGGGTTTGGGACAAATGTGACCAAACGCCGCATTCAGTACTTGGCATATGTTGGGTATGAAAAGTCTTAATTTCAAACTGCGAATACATGCAGAGAGCCTGAATTTGGCTCCAAAATATGGCTCAGGCCTCGAAATTGGGATATTTGGGATATTTTGAAAACTGCAGGTGAGTTTGTGCAAAATGTCACACACTGCCGCTTTTAGGTCTTAACATATGTTGAGTATAAAAAGTAGTAATTTCAAACTGCGAATACGTGCAGAGAGCCAGAATTTGGCTCCAAAATATGACTCAGGCCTCGAAATTGGTTAGTTTGGGATATTTTGAAAACTGCAGGGGAGTTTGGACAAATATGACCAAACGCCGCTTTCAGTACTTGGCATATGTTAGGTATAAAAAGTCGTAATTTCAAACTGCGAATACGTGCAGAGAGCCAGAATTTGGCTCCAAAATATGGCTCAGGCCTCGAAATTGGGATGTTTGGGATATTTTGAAAATTGCTGGGGGGATTGGGACAAATGTGACCAAACGCCGCTTTTAGTACTTGGCATATGTTGGGTATAAAAAAGTCGTAATTTCAAACAACGAATACGTGCAGAGAGCCAGAATTTGGCTCGAAAATATGGCTCAGGCCTCGAAATTGGGATATTTTGGATATTTCGAAAGCTGCAGGGGAGTTTGTGCAAAGTATCACTCACTGCCGCTTTCAGGACTTGGCATATGTTGGGTATGAAAAGTCGTAATTTCAAACTGCGAATACGTGCAGAAAGCATGAATTTGGCTCCAAAATATGGCTCAGGCCTCGAAATTGGGATATTTGGGTTATTTTGAAAACTGCAGGGGAGTTTGTGCAAAATGTCACACACTGCCGTTTCAGGTCTTAACATATGTTGGGTATAAAAAGTCGTAATTTCAAACTGCGAATACGTGTAGAGAGCCAGAATTTGGCTCCAAAATATGACTCAGGCCTCTAAATTGGGAAGTTTGGGATATTTTGAAAACTGCAGGGGAGTTTGGGACAAATATGACCAAACGCCGCTTTCAGTACTTGGCATATGTTGGGTATAAAAAGTCGTAATTTAAACTGCGAATACGTGCAGAGAGCCTGAATTTGGCTCCAAAATATGACTCAGGCCTGGAAATAGGGAAGTTTGGGATATTTTGAAAATTGCTGGGGGGATTGGGACAAATGTGACCAAACGCCGCTTTTAGTACTTGGCATATGTTGGGTATAAAAAAGTTGTAATTTCAAACAACGAATACGTGCAGAGAGCCAGAATTTGGCTCGAAAATATGGCTCAGGCCTCGAAATTGGGATATTTTGGATATTTCGAAAGCTGCAGGGGAGTTTGTGCAAAGTATCACTCACTGCCGCTTTCAGGACTTGGCATAGGTTGGGAATAAAAATTCGTAATTTCAAACTGCGAATACGAGCATAGAGCCAGAATTTGGCTCCAAAATATGGCTCAGGCCTCGAAATTGGGATGTTTGGGATATTTTGAAAACTGCAGGGGAGTTTGGGACACATATGACCAAACGCCGCTTTCAGTACTTGGCATATGTTGGGTTTAAAAGTCGTAATTTCAAACTGCGAATACGTGCAGAGAGCCAGAATTTGGCTCCAAAATATGGCTCAGGCCTCGAAATTGGGATGTTTGGGATATTTAGAAAATTGCAAGGGGGGATTGGGAAAAATGTGACCAAACGCCGCTTTCAGTACTTGGCATATGTTGAGTAAAAAAGTCGTAATTTCAAACTGCGAATACGTGCAGAGAGCGAGAATTTGGCTCCAAAATATGGCTCAGGCCTCGAATTTGGGATATTTTGGATATTTCGAAAACTGCAGGGGAGTTTGTGTTAAATGTCACTCACTGCCGCTTTCAGGTCTTGGCATATGTTGGGTATAAAAAGTCATAATATCAATCTGCGAATACGTGCATAGAGCCAGCATTTCGCTCCAAAATATGGCTCCGGCCTCGAAATTGGGATGTTTGAGATATTTTGAAATCTTGCAGGGAGGTTTGGGACAAATGTGACCAAACGCCGCTTTCAGTACTTGGCATATGTTGGGTATAAAAATTCGTAATTTCAAACTGCGAATACGTGCAGAGAGCCAGAATTTGGCTGCAAAATATGGGTCAGGCCTCAAAATTGTGATGTTTGGAATATTTTGAAAACTGCAGGGGAGTTTGTGCAAAATGTGACTCACTGCCGCTTTCAGGACTTGGCATATGTTGAGTAAAAAAGTCGTAATTTCAAACTGCGAATACGTGCAGAGAGCGAGAATTTGGTTCCAAAATATGGCTCAGGCCTCGAAATTGGGATATTTTGGATATTTCGAAAACTGCAGGGGAGTTTGTGTTAAATGTCACTCACTGCCGCTTTCAGGTCTTGGCATATGTTGGGTATAAAAAGTCATAATATCAATCTGCGAATACGTGCATAGAGCCAGCATTTGGCTCCAAAATATGGCTCCGGCCTCGAAATTGGGATGTTTGGGATATTTTGAAATCTTGCAGGGAGGTTTGGGACAAATGTGACCAAACGCCGCTTTCAGTACTTGGCATATGTTGGGTATAAAAATTCGTAATTTCAAACTGCGAATACGTGCAGAGAGCCAGAATTTGGCTGGAAAATATGGGTCAGCCCTCGAAATTGGGATGTTTGGAATATTTCGAAAACTGCAGGGGAGTTTGTGCAAAATGTGACTCACTGCCGCTTTCAGGACTTGGCATATGTTGGGTATAAATATTCGTAATATCAAACTGCGAATACGTGAATACAGCCAGAATTTGGCTCCAAAATATGGCTCAGGCCTTGAAATTGAGATGCTTGGGATATTTTGAAAACTGCAGGGAGGTTTGGGACAAATGTGACCAAACACCTCATTCAGTACTTGGCATATGTTGGTATAAAAAAGTCGCAATTTCAAACTGCGAATATGTGCAGAGAGCAAGAATTTGGCTCCAAAATATGACTCAGGCCTCGAAATTGGGATGTTTGGGATATTTTTAAAACTACAGGGGAGTTTGGGACAAATATGACCCAGCGCCGCTTTCAGTACTTGGCATATGCTGGGTATAAAAAAGTCACAATTTCAAACTGCAAATACGTGCAGAGAGCCTGAATTTGCCTCCAAAGTATGGCTCAGGCCTCGAAATTGGGATGTTTGGGATATTTTGAGAACTGCTGGGAGGTTTGGGACAAATCTGACCAAACGCCGCTTTAAGTACTTGGCATATGTTGAGTATAATAAGTCGCAATTTCAAACTGCGAATACGTGCAGAGAGCCAGAATTTGGCTCCAAAATATGGCTCAGGCCTCGAAATTGGGATGTTTGGGATATTTTGAAAACTGCAGGGGAGTTTGGACAAATATGACCAAACGCCGCTTTCAGTACTTGGCATATGTTAGGTATAAAAAGTCGTAATTTCAAACTGCGAATACGTGCAGAGAGCCTGAATTTGGCTCCAAAATATGGCTCAGGCCTCGAAATTGGGATGTTTGGGATATTTTGAAAATTGCTGGGAGGATTGGGACAAATGTAACCAAACGCCGCTTTCAGTACTTGGCATATGTTGGGTATAAAAAAGTCGTAATTTCAAACAACGAATACGTGAAGAGAGCCAGAATTTGGCTCGAAAATATGGCTCAGGCCTCGAAATTGAGATATTTGGGATATTTCGAAAGCTGCACGATAGTTTGTGCAAAATATCACTCACTGCCGCTTTCAGGACTTGGCATATGTTGGGAATAAAAAGTTTAATTTCAAACTAAGAATACGTGCATAGAGCCAGAATTTGGCTCCAAAATATGGCTCAGGCCTCGAAATTGGGATGTTTGGGATATTTTGAAAACTGCAAGGGGGTTTGGGACAAATGTGACCAAACGCCGCATTCAGTACTTGGCATATGTTGGGTATGAAAAGTCTTAATTTCAAACTGCGAATACGTGCAGAGAGCCTGAATTTGGCTCCAAAATATGGCTCACACCTCGAAATTGGGATGTTTGGGATATTTTGAAAATTGCTGGGGGGATTAGGACAAATGTGACCAAACGCCGCTTTCTGTACTTGGCATATGTTGGGTATAAAAAAGTCGTAATTTCAAACTGCGAAGAAGTGCAAAGAGCCAGAATTTGGCTCCAAAATATGGCTTGGCCTCGAAATTGAAATATTTGGGATATTTCGAAAACTGCAGGGGAGTTTGTGCAAAATGTCACTCATTGCCGCTTTCAGGACTTGGCATATGTTGGGTATAAAAAGTCGTAATTTCAAACTGCGAATACGTGCATAGAGCCAGAATTTGGCTCCAAAATATGGCTCAGGCTTCGAAATTGGGATGTTTGGGATATTTTGAAAACTGCAGGGGAGTTTGGGACACATATGACTAAACGCTGCTTTCAGTACTTGGCATATGTTGGGTTTAAAAAGTCGTAATTTCAAACTGCGAAGATGTGCAAAGAGCCAGAATTTGGCTCCAAAATATGGCTCAGGCCTCGAAATTGGGATGTTTGGGATATTTAGAAATTTGCAAGGGGGGATTGGGACAAATGTGACCAAATGCCGCTTTCAGTACTTGGCATATGTGGGAAAAAAAAAAAGTCGTAATTTCAAACTGCGAATACGTGCAGAGAGCAAGAATTTGGCTCCAAAATATGGCTCAGGCCTCGGAATTGGGATATTTGGGATATTTCGAAAACTGTAGGGGAGATTGTGTTAAATGTCACTCACTGCCGCTTTCAGGTCTTGGCATATGTTGGGTATAAAAAGTCATAATATCAATCTGCGAATCCGTGCATAGAGCCAGCATTTGGCTCCAAAATATGGCTCAGGCCTCGAAATTGGGATGTTTGGGATATTTTGAAGTCTTGCAGGGAGGTTTGGGACAAATGTGACCAAACGCCGCTTTCAGTACTTGGCATATGATGGGTATAAAAAGTCGTAATTTCAAACTGCGAATACGTGCAGAGAGCCTGAATTTGGCTCCAAAATATGGCTCAGGCCTTGAAATTGGGATTTTAGCGATATTTTGAAAACTGCAGGGGAGTTTGTGCAAAATGTGACTCATTGCCGCTTTCAGTACTTGGCATATGTTGGGTATAAAAAGTCGCAATTTCAAATAGCGAATACGTGCAGAGAGCCATAATTTGGCTCCAAAATATGACTCAGGCCTCGAAATTGGGATGTTTGGGATATTTTGAAAATTGCAGGGAGGTTTGGGACAAATGTGACCAAACGCCGCTTTCAGTACTTTGCATATGTTGGGTATAAAAAGTCGTAATTTCAAACTGCGAATACGTGCAGAGAGGCAGAATTTGGCTCTAAAATATGGCTCAGGCCTCGAAATTGGGATGTTTGGGATATTTTGAAAATTACTGGGGGGATTGGGACAAATGTGACCAAACGACGCTTTCAGTACTTGGCATATGTTGGGTATTAAAAGTCGTAATTTCAAACTGCGAATACGTGCAGAGAGCCAGAATTTGGCTCCAAAATATGGGTCAGGCCTTGAAATTGGGATATTTGGAATATTTTGAAAACTGCAGGGGAGTTTGTGCAAAATGTGACTTACTGCCGCTTTCAGGACTTGGCATATGTTGGGTACAAAAATTCGTAATATCGATTTGCGAATACGTGCACAGAGCCAGAATTTGGCTCCAAAATATGACTTAAGCCTTGAAATTGGGATGTTTGGGATATTTTGAAAACTGCAGGGAGGTTTGGGACAAATGTGACCAAACACTTCATTCAGTACTTGGCATATGTTGGGTATGAAAAGTCGTAATTTCAAACTGCGAATACGTGCAGAGAGCCAGAATTTGGCTCCATAACATGGCTCAGGCCTCGAAATTGGGATATTTGGGATATTTTGAAAACTGCAGGGGGGTTTCAGACAAATGTGACCAAACGCCGCATTCAGTACTTGGCATATGTTGGGTATGAAATTCGTAATTTCAAACTGCGAATACGTGCAGAGAGCCTAAATTTGGCTCCAAAATATGGCTCAGGCCTCGAAATTGGGATATTTGGGATATTTTGAAAACTGCAGGGGAGTTTGTGCAAAATGTCACACACTGCCGCTTTCAGGTCTTACCATATGTTGGGTATAAAAAGTCGTAATTTCAAACTGCGAATACGTGCAGAGAGCCAGAATTTGGCTCCAAAATATGACTCAGGCCTCGAAATTGGGAAGTTTGGGATATTATGAAAACTGCAGGGGAGTTTGGGACAAATATGACCAAACGCCGCTTTCAGTACTTGGCATATGTTGGGTATAAAAATTCGTAATTTCAAACTGTGAATACGTGCAGAGAGGCAGAATTTGGCTCCAAAATATAGCTCAGGTCTCAAAATTGAAATATTTGGGATATTTCGAAAACTGCAGGGGAGTTTGTGCAAAATGTCACTCACTGCCGCTTTCAGGACTTGGCATATGTTGGGTATAAAAAGTCGTAATTTCAAACTGCGAATACGTGCATAGAGCCAGAATTTGGCTCCAAAATATGACTCAGGCCTCGAAATGGGGAAGTTTTGGATATTTGGAAACTGCAGGGGAGTTTCAGACAAATATGACCAAACACCGCTTTCAGTACTTGGCATAAGTTGGGAATAAAATATCGTAATTTCAAACTGCGAATACGTGCAGAGAGGAAGAATTTGGCTCCAAAATATGGCTCACACCTCGAAATTGGGATGTTTGGGATATTTAGAAAATTGCTGGGGGGATTGGGACAAATGTGAACTAACGCCGCTTTCAGTACTTGGCATATGTTGGTATAAAAAAGTCGCAATTTCAAACTGCGAATATGTGCAGAGAGCCAGAATTTGGCTCCATAATATGGCTCAGGCCTCGAAATTGTGATATTTGGGATATTTTGAAAACTGCAGGGGGGTTTCAGACAAATGTGACCAAACGCCGCATTCAGTACTTGGCATATGTTGGGTATGAAAAGTCGTAATTTCAAACTGCGAATACGTGCAGAGAGCCTAAATTTGGCTCCAAAATATGGCTCAGGCCTCGAAATTGGGATATTTGGGATATTTTGAAAACTGCAGGGGAGTTTGTGCAAAATGTCACACACTGCCTCTTTCAGGTCTTAACATATGTTGGGTATAAGAAGTCGTAATTTCAAACTGCGAATACGTGCAGAGAGCCAGAATTTGGCTCCAAAATATGACTCAGGCCTCGAAATTGGGAAGTTTGGGATATTTTGAAAACTGCAATGGAGTTTGGGACAAATATGACCAAACGCCGCTTTCAGTACTTGGCATATGTTGGGTATAAAAAAGTCGTAATTTCAAACTGCGAATACGTGCAGAGAGCCAGAATTTGGCTCCAAAATATGGCTCAGGCCTCAAAATTGGGATGTTTGGGATATTCTGAAAATTGCTGGGGGGATTGGGACAAATGTGACCAAACGCCGCTTTTAGTACTTGGAATATATTGGGTATAAAAAAGTCGTAATTTCATACAACGAATACGTGCAGAGAGCCAGAATTTGGCTCGAAAATATGGCTCAGGCCTCGAAATTGGGATATTTTGGATATTTCGAAAGCTGCAGGGGAGTTTGTGCAAAGTATCACTCACTGCCGCTTTCAGGACTTGGCATATGTTGGGAATAAAAGTTCGTAATTTCAAACTGCGAATAAGTGCATAGAGCCAGAATTTGGCTCCAAAATATGGCTCAGGCCTCGAAATTGGGATGTTTGGGATATTTTGAAAACTGCAGGGGAGTTTGGGACACATATGACCAAACGCCGCTTTCAGTACTTGGCATATGTTGGGTTTAAAAAGTCGTAATTTCAAACTGCGAATACGTGCAGAGAGCCAGAATTGGGCTCCAAAATATGGCTCAGGCCTCGAAATTGGGATGTTTGGGATATTTAGAAAATTGCAATGGGGGATTGGGACAAATGTGACCAAACGCCGCTTTCAGTACTTGGCATATGTTGAGTAAAAAAGTCGTAATTTCAAACTGCGAATACGTGCAGAGAGCGAGAATTTGGCTCCAAAATATGGCTCAGGCCTCGAAATTGGAATATTTTGGATATTTCGAAAACTGCAGGGGAGTTTGTGTAATATGTCACTCACTGCCGCTTTCAGGTCTTGGCATATGTTGGGTATAAAAAGTCATAATATCAATCTGCGAATACGTGCATAGAGCCAGCATTTGGATTAAAAATATGGCTCCGGCCTCGAAATTCGGATGTTTGGGATATTTTGAAATCTTGCAGGGAGGTTTGGGACAAATGTGACCAAACGCCGCTTTCAGTACTTGGCATATGTTGGGTATAAAAAGTCATAATTTCAAACTGCGAATACGTGCAGAGAGCCAGAATTTGGCTGCAAAATATGGGTCAGGCCTCGAAATTGGGATGTTTGGAATATTTTGAAAACTGCAGGGGAGTTTGTTCTAAATGTGACTCACTGCCACCTTCAGGACTTGGCATATGTTGGGTATAAATATTCGTAATATCAAACTGCGAATACGTGCATAAAGCCAGAATTTGGCTCCAAAATATAGCTCAGGCCTTGAAATTGAGATGTTTGGGATATTTTGAAAACTGCAGGGAGGTTTGGGACAAATGTGACCAAACACCTCATTCAGTACTTTGCATATGTTGGTATAAAAAAGTCGCAATTTCAAACTGCGAATATGTGCAGAGAGCAAGAATTTGGCTCCAAAATATGACTCAGGCCTCGAAATTGGGATGTTTGGAATATTTTTAAAACTACAGGGGAGTTTGGGACAAAATATGACCCAACGCCGCTTTCAGTACTTGGCGAATGCTGGGTATAAAAAAGTCACAATTTCAAACTGTGAATACGTGCAGAGAGCCAGAATTTGCCTCCAAAGTATGGCTCAGGCCTCGAAATTGGGATGTTTGGGATATTTTGAAAACTGCAGGGAGGTTTGGGACAAATGTGACCAAATGCCGCTTTCAGTACTTGGCATACGTTGGGTATAAAAAGTCGTAATTTCAAACTGCGAATACGTGCAGAGAGCCTGAATTTGGCTCCAAAATATGGCTCAGGTCTTGAAATTGGGATTTTAGAGATATTTTGAAAACTGCAGGGGAGATTGTGCAAAATGTGACTCATTGCCGCTTTCAGTACTTGGCATATGTTGGGTATAATAAGTCGCAATTTCAAACTGCGAATACGTGCAGAGAGCCAGAATTTTGCTCCAAAATATGGCTCAGGCCTCGAAATTGGGATGTTTGGGAATTTTTGAAAACTGCAGGGAGGTTTGGGACAAATGTGACCAAATGCCGCTTTCAGTACTTGGCATACGTTGGGTATAAAAAGTCGTAATTTCAAACTGCGAATACGTGCAGAGAGCCTGAATTTGGCTCCAAAATATGGCTCAGGTCTTGAAATTGGGATTTTAGAGATATTTTGAAAACTGCAGGGGAGATTGTGCAAAATGTGACTCATTGCCGCTTTCAGTACTTGGCATATCTTGGGTACAATAAGTCGCAATTTCAAACTGCGAATACGTGCAGAGAGCCAGAATTTTGCTCCAAAATATGGCTCAGGCCTCGAAATTGGGATGTTTGGGATTTTTTGAAAACTGCAGGGAGGTTTGGGACAAATGTGACCAAATGCCGCTTTCAGTACTTGGCATACGTTGGGTATAAAAAGTCGTAATTTCAAACTGCGAATACGTGCAGAGAGCCTGAATTTGGCTCCAAAATATGGCTCAGGTCTTGAAATTGGGATTTTAGAGATATTTTGAAAACTGCAGGGGAGATTGTGCAAAATGTGACTCATTGCCGCTTTCAGTACTTGGCATATCTTGGGTATAATAAGTCGCAATTTCAAACTGCGAATACGTGCAGAGAGCCAGAATTTTGCTCCAAAATATGGCTCAGGCCTCGAAATTGGGATGTTTGGGATTTTTTGAAAACTGCAGGGGAGTTTGGACAAATATGACCAAACGCCGCTTTCAGTACTTGGCATATGTTAGGTATAAAAAGTCGTAATTTCAAACTGCGAATACGTGCAGAGAGCATGAATTTGGCTCCAAAATATGGCTCAGGCCTCGAAATTGGGATGTTTGGGATATTTTGAAAATTGCTGGGAGGATTGGGACAAATGTGACCAAACGCCGCTTTCAGTACTTGGCATATGTTGGGTATAAAAAAGTCGTAATTTCAAACAACGAATACGTGAAGAGAGCCAGAATTTGGCTCGAAATTATAGCTCAGGCCTCGAAATTGGGATATTTGGGATATTTCGAAAGCTGCAGGATAGTTTGTGCAAAATATCACTCACTGCCGCTTTCAGGACTTGGCATATGTTGGGAATAAAAGTCGTAATTTCAAACTGATAATACGTGCATAGAGCCAGAATTTGGCTCCAAAATATGGCTCAAGCCTCGAAATTGGGATGTTTGGGATATTTTGAAAACTGCAGGGGGGTTTGGGACAAATGTGACCAAACGCCGCATTCAGTACTTGGCATATGTTGGGTATGAAAAGTCATAATTTCAAACTGCGAATACGTGCAGAGAGCCTGAATTTGGCTCCAAAATATGGCTCAGGCCTCGAAATTGGGATATTTGGGATATTTTGAAAACTGCAGGGGAGTTTGTGCAAAATGTCACACACTGCCGCTTTCAGGTCTTAACATATGTTGGGTATGAAAAGTAGTAATTTCAAACTGCGAATACATGCAGAGAGCCAGAATTTGGCTCCAAAATATGACTCAGGCGTCGAAATTGGTTAGTTTGGGATATTTTGAAAACTGCAGGGGAGTTTGGGACAAATATGACCAAACGCCGCTTTCAGTACTTGGCATATGTTGGGTATAAAAATTTGTAATTTCAAACTGCGAATACGTGCAGAGAGGCAGAATTTGGCTCCAAAATATGGCTCACACCTCGAAATTGGGATGTTTGGGATATTTTGAAAATTGCTGGGGGGATTAGGACAAATGTGACCAAACGCCGCTTTCTGTACTTGGCATATGTGGGGAAAAAAAAAGTCGTAATTTCAAACTGCGAATACGTGCAGAGAGCGAGAATTTGGCTCCAAAATATGGCTCAGGCCTCGAAATTGGGATATTTGGGATATTTCGAAAACTGCAGGGGAGTTTGTGTTAAATGTCACTCACTGCCGCTTTCAGGTCTTGGTATATGTTGGGTAAAAAAAGTCATAATATCAATCTGCGAATCCGTGCATAGAGCCAGCATTTGGCTCCAAAATATGGCTCAGGCCTCGAAATTGGGATGTTTGGGATATTTTGAAATCTTGCAGGGAGGTATTATAGACTGTGGGTTGGTTGGTGTTGTCGTCGTCGATCCTTCTCTATGGACAACCCAACCCACAACTCGGCAGAGTGCTTATACTAGGAGATCACCCTTGGCGCTTCTGGCTCTTGGAGAGGGGCTCAACGTCACACGTTTAGGGGATGCGACTCCAACACTTAGCCTCGTTGTCACGTGCACACACCCACTCGAGCCGCTGTGACTCCCCACTCTCTCCTTATGAGATATGATCTCCTCAATCCCCTATGACTTACTAGTATTACTTCTTACCCTGTCCACAGCAGTGGTTCTTGGTTCTTTCTCTCTCTCTCTCCTTCTTCACTACTTCCTGGGAAGCCTCACTAGGACAAGGGCAAACACCAGCAAATTGTGACACATTTACTAGACAAAGCACATACACGATACATACACACATATAATAATAATGAATCCTATACTCTATAATATCACAATCAGGTTGCACTCCAACACCATCAGAGCTCTATTATCAGCTTATCAAGTGGTATCCTATCTCCTGGTCCACCACCTGATACTATTAACCTCCTCAAGTTGATCAAGCCTACATACACTGTTGCACTATCAGCAAGATAATGTATATATAGAAAACCAGCATTTGAATGCAATAACATATATCAGTACAAATGTTCATTGATACACAACAATGATTAATCGATCAATATCAGTCCCAGAACGCATACATCTGTAGGTAATCCAGCCTACGACTGTAACTCGAAACTTCAGTATAAAAAACTCCTTGACATAAGAATGCCAACAGTCACTCACCTCTCACTGCGTCTTGCACGCTAATGACAACCAAACACTATCAACTCCCTACTAGTAATCCACCAGAACTTCCCCTTCCACCTCTGGAAGTTCACTACCCTAATATCTTTAGGTTCTTCCGGGCTTCACTACCAGGATCCTCTGCAGCTCCTCCAGGCTGCTATCATGAAGTTTCCTTGTGCAACTACGGTGCTTCACCCTTCTGTTATGTTCCTCCACAGCTCTCTTGGCTGCTACACCACCTCTACAGAAGCACGTGACACTCCTCTTCACTGCTGCTTCTCCTCACAGCTCGAGGTCCTCTGCTCCACTACCTTGGAGTCTCATCAATTACTTCATCTATGCTGGCTTCGAAGTTCTCAGCAACTTCTTCCCCAAAGGACAAACCACAGATTAACTGGTCGAGGGCGCTTCTCCCTCTGACGGCGTCTGGTCACGGCACTTCCACGGCCCACAATAATGCCTCTGGGCGATTTAATAAACACTTCGTCGACCAGGACTTGAGACCACAACGTTCCCAGCTCGATTCCACAGCTGGTACGTCTGCACACTTCTCTTCTCTTCGAGATATATCACTAGGGGTTCCCTTCTGGCGGGAGCTCAACGGAGCGCAGCTTTCCCCTGCGATGTCTGGCACTCAAGTGAGGGCAAAGTCCTCCGGAAGCGAGCCTCAAGCCTCCAGCAAAATGTCCACATCTCCTAGCCAGTCATTTATCTATTTTCTTCTGCATTGCCCATAATCTCAAACTGTTACACATATCCAACCAACTATTTTACATATGCGATATCACCTCAAATTCTGCTAGACCTTCTAGTTAGGTCAGGCTTGCTGAATAACTCTCAAGAAGGGAGACTCGTTTCTCCTGCAGGCTGAGATCATAACACTCCCCTCCCCTTATTTTTGAGAGTTATTCCAGTGGCAAAGCTCGGGATAATACATCCGCCACTACACTGTCTCGTTCTTCAACCGATTGGTTCGACCGGTTAGTCTGTTTACATACTCCCTTAAGAGTCTACAATTAGTTCGTTGCTCCTTGCAACATCTGGCTCACAACTCTCCAGAAACACGATCTTCTCACAAACGATCTGACCTCTCTGGCACCTCTTGGCTAGGCTGTCCTCCTTGGACGCCTGCACTCCATTGGTCCACTCTACTTATTGTTTCCACCCTCCGTTTCCTCGTCTTCTTCTCTTCACGTCCAGAGTCAGACATCTGCTGTCTGTACCTCCTCTGTCGTCTTCACACTTCCATCTACTGCCATTATACTTTCGTCTCCTGCCATCATACTTCACTCCCTGGTCTTCACCGACGATCTTCCCTTTCGTCTCCTCATTTATCCGAGACCTCATCCTGTTTGACTTCCATCGAGTCCTCGGCTTTCCCCTATTCCTCCATGCTTGTATCATCCTCTTTTCACATTTTTCACTTCTATACCACTCCATTTCTTCTCCTTCAACTCTTCTTCGTTCCCTAAAAGTTTCTTCGAGCACTGCACTACATCCAACAGCACTCGACCATACATGTCGCTTTGCCTCTCTCAAAGTGCTCGTAAGCATCTCTCCACACATACTGTCTCTTCTCCTCTCATTTTCTCGACTATCACTCTTCTTCATTATTTCTCCTCCACGTTCTCTGTGAAACATGCCAACTCTTGACATCTCAAACAACTTAACTCCACTATCCCTATGCCTCTGTGCTCGTGGACCACTTGACGCTCTATTTCCGTCCTCAGTATGTCCACATCTTTCCTCATTCCTACTCAGCACAGTTGCATTCACCTTCCGACCCTTAATTTCAGCAGTCTGGGCTCTACTCAGGTCCGCTCTCTTCACAGTATTCTTCTTCGGCTGGGTCATCCTCACTTTTGACCTCACCGAGACTTCATTTGCCTGGGCTGGACCATCATCAAACAGCCATAGCTATACCTACATCGATATCTTCCACCGGTTGAATCGACACTGTCTCATCTTCTCCAGTGTCTTCCTTGTCGGCCACCTCTGTCTTCGTCACTACCGAGACAGGGTACTCAATGGCTTGGCGGTCTCCTGACTCATCTCCTCGGATGTCAGTCAGGTTCACACTCTCAGGTGTCCCACCCGTGCCGAGGCCTTCTGGGCACTCCTCTGGCACAGTCTCCGCCATGACTCTTGTCAACACCTTTGTCCCGCACAAGTCATTCCCTAGGATCACTTGGACTCCTGGAACAGGTATGTCGGGGCACACTCCCAACATCACCTCCGCCGACACATATTCCGACCTTAGCTGGACAGCACATACGGGCATGTCACTCTCCGACAATAACCCATATACTTTCATCTTCCCACTGCCAGCTAACCGTCGACCATCCCCAATCAGGCTTCTCGCAATCAAGCTCTGATTAGCTCCGGTATCTCTTAAGATACCAACTTCTACCTCAGGTTGGCCTCTTATACTGATCCAACCTTTACTCATGAACGGCCTATACCTCTCGTTCACTAAATTCGCTCTCTGTGGTTTGTCTCGGAACACATTAGTATATTTACTTCCGGGGTCACACATGGCCAGGGTCACAACTCTCTTGCCCTGTCTACAATCTCGCATCACGTGACCCAATCCGTTACAATTGTAACATCTCATCTGGGAAAAGTCTCTTCTATATGTACCAGAGTAGCTCTGACTCTGTCCACTCGCATGAGAATTCCTCGGGCCAGGTACACTACTTGCACTCTGTGGGGTTTTACTGGACTCTCGATTTCCAGGATAACGATTAGTTTCTCGTTTAGCTCCTCCATCTTCACTTTCAGACGAAGTGCGCGACCTACTCTTCTGAGTTTTAGGGTACTTACTTTTATCTGCCCATTTATCAAAATTTTTCTCACCCCAGACTCTTCTGGGTCTCTCATAATTTCTTCCTCCCCAGACTCCATTGGATCTGCCATTGCTGCGTCTCACCTCGCTTCTCACTCTGTTCTCCCTCAAGCTCTTGTATGCTTCAGTAATCATATCCGCCCTATCTGCGGCATCTTTCACCTCCTTTATCCCTGCTTCTTGGATCTTGAACTTTGTTTCGGGATGCATCATCTCCAAGAACTTCTCCATGACCATCAGTTGCTTCAGGTCAGCGTAAGATCCAACTCCAGCAGCCTCAATCCACTTCTGGAATCGTCTTTCCAGATCTCTTGCTGTCTCAGCAAACGTACATGCTCCAACTTTGATCATCTCTCTGAAGCGCTTCCTATAAGCTTCTGGGGTTAACTGAAACGAGCGCAATATGCTGCTCTTTACTGTGGCGTAATCCTGGCACTCTTCCAGTGACAATTGGGTGTATGCCTCCCTGGCTGCACCGGTCAATCTTAACTGGACCAGCTGGGCCCATTCCTCCTGTGGCCACTCCTTGATACTGGCTACTTTCTCAAAATGCTCGAAGAAGCTCTCTGCCTCTTCGGGCACAAACAAGGGAATGTCCTTCTCCCTAACCCTAACATCTGGTGGGTGTGATACCTGGGTGGTGCTCTCTGGCAACCCATGTTCAATCCTTTGTTCAGCCAAGGTTCTATTCGCTTCTATCTGTATTTGTTTTGTTCTCTCTTTTTCTTTTTCCACCTCTAGCCTTGCTTTCTCTTTTTCTTTCTCCTGTTCCAACTCCAGTTCTCTTACTCTGGTTTTCTCTTTTTCTTTCTCCACCTCTAGTCTTGCTTTCTCTTTTTCTATTTCCAGTCTGGTTTTCTCTTTTTCCTTCTCGGCTTCATTTTTCATCTGGAGTTCCAATTTCATCTTTTCCAGCTGGAACTGTCTCTCCTTGTCCTCTCGTTGTTGCTGCATCTGGAGCTCTAACTGGAATCTCTCCAAGCTCCTATTCCGGCTACTCCTGCTACTGCGGCTACTCTTGCTGCTCCTACTCGATCCCTGGGATCTCACTTCATCCTGCCCATCATCCTCCTTTCCACTTTCAGCTCCTTTTTGGGCTCCTTGCTCTGCCGCTTCACTTTTGGCTCTTAACTGCCTCAGGATCTCATCCTTCATCCCAGCTACTTTAGATGCTTTCAACCTAATGCCACATTTTTCTGCTATCTGTTTCAATTGATCCCTCGTGCAACCTTCCAAGTCCTCAGGCTTGCCTGACTCCACAAATGCTTGCACCTTATCCATCTTTGTCCTGTGAGTCTTCCCAAGAGAGAGAATATACACCTGCGGTCACACAGTTTATCTATTTCAGCAAGGGTGTATAAATCCACTCTTGGACAGGGTGTGGGTGTGTCAGTTCATTCTCCCGGACACAGGCCCCCAATTTATTATAGACTGTGGGTTGGTTGGTGTTGTCGTCGTCGATCCTTCTCTATGGACAACCCAACCCACAACTCGGCAGAGTGCTTATACTAGGAGATCACCCTTGGCGCTTCTGGCTCTTGGAGAGGGGCTCAACGTCACACGTTTAGGGGATGCGACTCCAACACTTAGCCTCGTTGTCACGTGCACACACCCACTCGAGCCGCTGTGACTCCCCACTCTCTCCTTATGAGATATGATCTCCTCAATCCCCTATGACTTACTAGTATTACTTCTTACCCTGTCCACAGCAGTGGTTCTTGGTTCTTTCTCTCTCTCTCTCCTTCTTCACTACTTCCTGGGAAGCCTCACTAGGACAAGGGCAAACACCAGCAAATTGTGACACATTTACTAGACAAAGCACATACACGATACATACACACATATAATAATAATGAATCCTATACTCTATAATATCACAATCAGGTTGCACTCCAACACCATCAGAGCTCTATTATCAGCTTATCAAGTGGTATCCTATCTCCTGGTCCACCACCTGATACTATTAACCTCCTCAAGTTGATCAAGCCTACATACACTGTTGCACTATCAGCAAGATAATGTATATATAGAAAACCAGCATTTGAATGCAATAACATATATCAGTACAAATGTTCATTGATACACAACAATGATTAATCGATCAATATCAGTCCCAGAACGCATACATCTGTAGGTAATCCAGCCTACGACTGTAACTCGAAACTTCAGTATAAAAAACTCCTTGACATAAGAATGCCAACAGTCACTCACCTCTCACTGCGTCTTGCACGCTAATGACAACCAAACACTATCAACTCCCTACTAGTAATCCACCAGAACTTCCCCTTCCACCTCTGGAAGTTCACTACCCTGATATCTTTAGGTTCTTCCGGGCTTCACTACCAGGATCCTCTGCAGCTCCTCCAGGCTGCTATCATGAAGTTTCCTTGTGCAACTACGGTGCTTCACCCTTCTGTTATGTTCCTCCACAGCTCTCTTGGCTGCTACACCACCTCTACAGAAGCACGTGACACTCCTCTTCACTGCTGCTTCTCCTCACAGCTCGAGGTCCTCTGCTCCACTACCTTGGAGTCTCATCAATTACTTCATCTATGCTGGCTTCGAAGTTCTCAGCAACTTCTTCCCCAAAGGACAAACCACAGATTAACTGGTCGAGGGCGCTTCTCCCTCTGACGGCGTCTGGTCACGGCACTTCCACGGCCCACAATAATGCCTCTGGGCGATTTAATAAACACTTCGTCGACCAGGACTTGAGACCACAACGTTCCCAGCTCGATTCCACAGCTGGTACGTCTGCACACTTCTCTTCTCTTCGAGATATATCACTAGGGGTTCCCTTCTGGCGGGAGCTCAACGGAGCGCAGCTTTCCCCTGCGATGTCTGGCACTCAAGTGAGGGCAAAGTCCTCCGGAAGCGAGCCTCAAGCCTCCAGCAAAATGTCCACATCTCCTAGCCAGTCATTTATCTATTTTCTTCTGCATTGCCCATAATCTCAAACTGTTACACATATCCAACCAACTATTTTACATATGCGATATCACCTCAAATTCTGCTAGACCTTCTAGTTAGGTCAGGCTTGCTGAATAACTCTCAAGAAGGGAGACTCGTTTCTCCTGCAGGCTGAGATCATAACAGAGGTTTGGGACAAATGTGACCAAACGCCGCTTTCAGTACTTGGCATATGTTGGGTATAAAAAGTCAGAATTTCAAACTGCGAATACGTGCAGAGAGCCAGAATTTGGCTCCAAAATATGGGTCAGGCCTCGAAATTGGGAAGTTTGGGATATTTTGAAAACTGCAGGGGGGTTTGTGCAAAATGTGAATCACTACCGCTTTCAGTACTTGGCATAGTTGGGTATAATAAGTAGCAATTTCAAACTGTGAATACGTGCATAGAGCCAGAATTTGGCTCCAAAATATGGCTCAGGCCTTGAAATTGGGATGTTCGGGATATTTTTTAAAACTATAGGGAGGTTTGGGACAAATGTGACCAAACACCTCATTCAGTACTTGGCATATGTTGGTATAAAAAGTCGCAATTTCATACTGCGAATATGTGCAGAGAGCTCGAATTTGGCTCCAAAATATGGCTCAGGCCTCGAAATTGGGATATTTGGGATATTTTGAAAACTGCAGGGAGGTTTGGGACAAATGTGACCAAACGCCGCTTTCAGTACTTGGCATATGTTGGGTATAAAACGTCGTAATTTCAAACTGCGAATACGTGCAGAGAGCCAGAATTTGGCTCCAAAATATGGCTGGGCCTCGAAATTGAAATATTTGGGGTATTTCGAAAACTGCAGGGGAGTTTGTGCAAAATGTCACTCATTGCCGCTTTCAGGACTTGGCATATGTTGGGTATAAAAAGTCGTAATTTCAAACTGCGAATACGTGCATAGAGCCAGAATTTGGCTCCAAAATATGGCTCAGGCCTCGAAATTGGGATGTTTGGGATATTTTGAAAACTGCAGGGGAGTTTGGGACACATATGACCAAACGCTGCTTTCAGTACTTGGCATATGTTGGGTTTAAAAAGTCGTAATTTCAAACTGCGAATACGTGCAAAGAGCCAGAATTTGGCTCCAAAATATGGCTCAGGCCTCGAAATTGGGATGTTTGGGATATTTAGAAATTTGTAAGGGGGGATTGGGACAAATGTGACCAAACGCCGCTTTCAGTACTTGGCATATGTGGGGGAAAAAAAAGTCGTAATTTCAAACTGCGAATACGTGCAGAGAGCGAGAATTTGGCTCCAAAATATGGCTCAGGCCTCAAAATTGGGATATTTAGGATATTTCGAAAACTGCAGGGGAGTTTGTGTTAAATGTCACTCACTGCCGCTTTCAGGTCTTGGTATATGTTGGGTATAAAAAGTCATAATATCAATCTGCGAATCCGTGCATAGAGCCAGCATTTGGCTCCAAAATATGGCTCAGGCCTCGAAATTGGGATGTTTGGGATATTTTGAAATCTTGCAGGGAGGTTTGGGACAAATGTGACCAAACGCCGCTTTCAGTACTTGGCATATGTTGGGTATAAAAAGTCGGAATTTCAAACTGCGAATACGTGCAGAGAGCCAGAATTTGGCTCCAAAATATGGGTCAGGCCTCGAAATTGGGAAGTTTGGGATATTTTGAAAACTGCAGGGGGGTTTGTGCAAAATGTGAATCACTGCCGCTTTCAGTACTTGGCATAGTTGGGTATAATAAGTCGCAATTTCAAACTGCGAATACGTGCATAGAGCCAGAATTTGGCTCCAAAATATGGCTCAGGCCTTGAAATTGGGATGTTCGGGATATTTTTTAAAACTATAGGGAGGTTTGGGACAAATGTGACCAAACACCTCATTCAGTACTTGGCATATGTTGGTATAAAAAGTCGCAATTTCAAACTGCGAATATGTGCAGAGAGCTCGAATTTGGCTCCATAATATGGCTCAGGCCTCGAAATTGGGATATTTGGGATATTTTGAAAACTGCAGGGGAGTTTGTGCAAAATGTCACACACTGCCGCTTTCAGGACATGGCATATGTTGGGTATAAAAAGTCATAATTTCAAACTGCGAATACGTGCAGAGAGCTAGAATTTGGCTCCAAAATATGGCTCAGGCCTCGCAATTGGGATATTTGGGATATTTTGAAAACTGCAGGGAGGTTTGGGACAAATGTGACCAAACGCCGCTTTCAGTACTTGGCATATGTGGGGGAAAAAAAAGTCGTAATTTCAAACTGCGAATACGTGCAGAGAGCGAGAATTTGGCTCCAAAATATGGCTCAGGCCTCAAAATTGGGATATTTAGGATATTTCGAAAACTGCAGGGGAGTTTGTGTTAAATGTCACTCACTGCAGCTTTCAGGTCTTGGTATATGTTGGGTATAAAAAGTCATAATATCAATCTGAGAATCCGTGCATAGAGCCAGCATTTGGCTCCAAAATATGGCTCAGGCCTCGAAATTGGGATGTTTGGGATATTTTGAAATCTTGCAGGGAGGTTTGGGACAAATGTGACCAAACGCCGCTTTCAGTACTTGGCATATGTTGGGTATAAAAAGTCGGAATTTCAAACTGCGAATACGTGCAGAGAGCCAGAATTTGGCTCCAAAATATGGCTCAGGCCTCGAAATTGGGATGTTTGGGATATTTTGAAATCTTGCAGGGAGGTTTGGGACAAATGTGACCAAACGCCGCTTTCAGTACTTGGCATATGTTGGGTATAAAAATTCGTAATTTCAAACTGCGAATAAGTGCAGAGAGCCTGAATTTGGCTCCAAAATATGGCTCAGGCCTTGAAATTGGGATTTTAGCGATATTTTGAAAACTGGAGGGGAGTTTGTGCAAAATGTGACTCATTGCCGCTTTCAGTACTTGGCATATGTTGGGTATAATAAGTCGCAATTTCGAACAGCGAATACGTGCAGAGAGCCATAATTTGGCTCCAAAATATGACTCAGGCCTCGAAATTGGGATGTTTGGGATATTTTGAAAACTGCAGGGGAGTATGGGACAAATATGACCAAACGCCGCTCTCAGTTCTTGGCATATGTTGGGTATAAAAAGTCGTAATTTCAAACTGCGAATACGTGCAGAGAGCCTGAATTTGGCTCCAAAATATGGCTCAGGCCTCGAAATTGGGATGTTTAGGATATTTTGAAAATTGCAGGGAGGTTTGGGACAAATGTGACCAAACGCCGCTTTCAGTACTTCGCATATGTTGGGTATAAAAAGTCGTAATTTCAAACTGCGAATACGTGCAGAGAGGCAGAATTTGGCTCTAAAATATGGCTCAGACCTCGAAATTGGGATGTTTGGGATATTTTGAAAATTGCTGGGGGGATTGGGACAAATGTGACCAAACGCCGCTCTCAGTACTTGGCATATGTTGGGTATAAAAAGTCGTAATTTCAAACTGCGAATACGTGCAGAGTGCCAGAATTTGGCTCCAAAATATGGGTCAGGCCTCGAAATTGGGAAGTTTGGGATATTTTGAAAACTGCAGGGAGTTTGTGCAAAATGTGAATCACTGCCGCTCTCAGTACTTGGCATATATTGGGTACAAAAATTCGTAATATCGAACTGCGAATACGTGCACAGAGCCAGAATTTGACTCCAAAATATGGCTCAAGCCTTGAAATTGGGATGTTTGGGATATTTTGAAAACTGCAGGGAGGTTTGGGACAAATGTGACCAAACACCTCATTCAGTACTTGGCATATGTTGGTATAAAAAAGTCGCAATTTCAAACTGCGAATATGTGCAGAGAGCCAGAATTTGGCTCCATAACATGGCTCAGGCCTCGAAATTGGGATATTTGGGATATTTTGAAAACTGCAGGGGGGTTTCGGACAAATGTGACCAAACGCCGGATTCAGTACTTGGCATATGTTGGGTATGAAAAGTCGTAATTTCAAACTGCGAATACGTGCAGAGAGCCTGAATTTGGCTCCAAAATATGGCTCAGGCCTCGAAATTGGGATATTTGGGATATTTTGAAAACTGCAGGGGAGTTTGTGCAAAATGTCACACACTGCCGTTTTCAGGTCTTAACATATGTTGGGTATAAAAAGTCGTAATTTCAAACTGCGAATATGTGCAGAGAGCCAGAATTTGGCTCCATAACATGGCTCAGGCCTCGAAATTGGGAAATTTGGGATATTTTGAAAACTGCAGGGGAGTTTGGGACAAATATGACCAAACGCCGCTTTCAGTACTTGGCATATGTTGGGTATAAAAAGTCGTAATTTAAATTTGCAAATACATGCAGAGAGCCAGAATTTGGCTCCAAAATATGGGTCAGGCCTCGAAATTGGGAAGTTTGGGATATTTTGAAAACTGCAGGGGAGTTTGTGCAAAATGTGAATCACTGCCCCTTTCAGTATTTGACATATGTTGGGTATAATAAGTCGCAATTTCAAACTGCGAATATGTGCAGAGAGCAAGAATTTGGCTCCAAAATATGACTCAGGCCTCGAAATTGGGATGTTTGGGATATTTTTAAAACTACATGGGAGTTTGGGACAAATATGACCCAACGCCGCTTTCAGTACTTGGCATATGCTGGGTATAAAAAAGTCATAATTTCAAACTGCGAATACGTGCAGAGAGCCAGAATTTGCCTCCAAAGTATGGCTCAGGCCTCGAAATTGGGATGTTTGGGATATTTTGAAAACTGCAGGGAGGTTTGGGACAAATGTGACCAAACACCGCTTTCAGTACTTGGCATATGTTGGGTATAATAAGTCGCAATTTCAAACTGCGAATACGTGCAGAGAGCCAGAATTTGGCTCCAAAATATGGCTCAGGCCTCGAAATTGGGATGTTTGGGATATTTTGAAAACTGCAGGGAGGTTTGGGACAAATGTGACCAAACGCCGCTTTCAGTACTTGGCATATGTTGGGTATAATAAGTCGTAATTTCAAACTGCGAATACGTGCAGAGAGCCTGAATTTGGCTCCAAAATATGGCTCAGGCCTCGAAATTGGGATGTTTGGGATATTTTGAAAATTGCTGGGAGGATTGGGACAAATGTGACCAAACGCCGCTTTCAGTACTTGGAATATGTTGGGTATAAAAAAGTCGTAATTTCAAACAACGAATACGTGAAGAGAGCCAGAATTTGGCTCGAAAATATGGCTCAGGCCTCGAAATTGGGATATTTGGGATATTTCGAAAGCTGCACGATAGTTTGTGCAAAATATCACTCACTGCCGCTTTCAGGACTTGGCATATGTTGGGAATAAAAAGTCGTAATTTCAAACTGCGAATACGTGCATAGAGCCAGAATTTGGCTCCAAAATATGGCTCAGGCCACGAAATTGGTTAGTTTGGGATATTTTGAAAACTGCAGGGGAGTTTGGGACAAATATGACCAAACGCCGCTTTCAGTACTTGGCATATGTTGGGTATAAAAACTCGTAATTTCAAACTGCGAATACGTGCAGAGAGGCAGAATTTGGCTCCAAAATATGGCTCACACCTCGAAATTGGGATGTTTGGGATATTTTGAAAATTGCTGGGGGGATTAGGACAAATGTGACCAAACGCCGCTTTCTGTACTTGGCATATGTTGGGTATAAAAAAGTCGTAATTTCAAAAAGCGAATACGTGCAGAGAGCCAGAATTTGGCTCCAAAATATGGCTTGGCCTCGAAAATGATATATTTGGGATATTTCGAAAACTGCAGGGGAGTTTGTGCAAAATGTCACTCATTGCCGCTTTCAGGACTTGGCATATGTTGGGTATAATAAGTCGTAATTTCAAACTGCGAATACGTGCATAGAGCCAAAATTTGGCTCCAAAATATGGCTCAGGCCTCGAAATTGGGATGTTTGGGATATTTTGAAAACTGCAGGGGAGTTTGGGACACATATGACCTAAACGCTGCTTTCAGTACTTGGCATATGTTGGGTATAAAAAGTCGTAATTTCAAACTGCGAAGATGTGCAAAGAGCCAGAATTTGGCCTCCAAAGTATGGCTCAGGCCTCGAAATTGGGATGTTTGGGATATTTAGAAACTTGCAAGGGGGATTGGGACAAATGTGACCAAACGCCGCTTTCAGTACTTGGCATATGTTGGGTATAATAAGTCGCAATTTCAAACTGCGAATACGTGCAGAGAGCCAGAATTTGGCTCCAAAATATGGCTCAGGCCTCGAAATTGGGATGTTTGGGATATTTTGAAAACTGCAGGGAGGTTTGGGACAAATGTGACCAAACGCCGCTTTCAGTACTTGGCATATGTTGGGTATAATAAGTCGTAATTTCAAACTGCGAATACGTGCAGAGAGCCTGAATTTGGCTCCAAAATATGGCTCAGGCCTCGAAATTGGGATGTTTGGGATATTTTGAAAATTGCTGGGAGGATTGGGACAAATGTGACCAAACGCCGCTTTCAGTACTTGGAATATGTTGGGTATAAAAAAGTCGTAATTTCAAACAACGAATACGTGAAGAGAGCCAGAATTTGGCTCGAAAATATGGCTCAGGCCTCGAAATTGGGATATTTGGGATATTTCGAAAGCTGCACGATAGTTTGTGCAAAATATCACTCACTGCCGCTTTCAGGACTTGGCATATGTTGGGAATAAAAAGTCGTAATTTCAAACTGCGAATACGTGCATAGAGCCAGAATTTGGCTCCAAAATATGGCTCAGGCCACGAAATTGGTTAGTTTGGGATATTTTGAAAACTGCAGGGGAGTTTGGGACAAATATGACCAAACGCCGCTTTCAGTACTTGGCATATGTTGGGTATAAAAACTCGTAATTTCAAACTGCGAATACGTGCAGAGAGGCAGAATTTGGCTCCAAAATATGGCTCACACCTCGAAATTGGGATGTTTGGGATATTTTGAAAATTGCTGGGGGGATTAGGACAAATGTGACCAAACGCCGCTTTCTGTACTTGGCATATGTTGGGTATAAAAAAGTCGTAATTTCAAAAAGCGAATACGTGCAGAGAGCCAGAATTTGGCTCCAAAATATGGCTTGGCCTCGAAAATGATATATTTGGGATATTTCGAAAACTGCAGGGGAGTTTGTGCAAAATGTCACTCATTGCCGCTTTCAGGACTTGGCATATGTTGGGTATAAAAAGTCGTAATTTCAAACTGCGAATACGTGCATAGAGCCAAAATTTGGCTCCAAAATATGGCTCAGGCCTCGAAATTGGGATGTTTGGGATATTTTGAAAACTGCAGGGGAGTTTGGGACACATATGACTAAACGCTGCTTTCAGTACTTGGCATATGTTGGGTTTAAAAAGTCGTAATTTCAAACTGCGAAGATGTGCAAAGAGCCAGAATTTGGCTCCAAAATATGGCTCAGGCCTCGAAATTGGGATGTTTGGGATATTTAGAAATTTGCAAGGGGGGATTGGGACAAATGTGACCAAACGCCGCTTTCAGTACTTGGCATATGTTGGGTATAATAAGTCGCAATTTCAAACTGCGAATACGTGCAGAGAGCCAGAATTTGGCTCCAAAATATGGCTCAGGCCTCGAAATTGGGATGTTTGGGATATTTTGAAAACTGCAGGGAGGTTTGGGACAAATGTGACCAAACGCCGCTTTCAGTACTTGGCATATGTTGGGTATAATAAGTCGTAATTTCAAACTGCGAATACGTGCAGAGAGCCTGAATTTGGCTCCAAAATATGGCTCAGGCCTCGAAATTGGGATGTTTGGGATATTTTGAAAATTGCTGGGAGGATTGGGACAAATGTGACCAAACGCCGCTTTCAGTACTTGGAATATGTTGGGTATAAAAAAGTCGTAATTTCAAACAACGAATACGTGAAGAGAGCCAGAATTTGGCTCGAAAATATGGCTCAGGCCTCGAAATTGGGATATTTGGGATATTTCGAAAGCTGCACGATAGTTTGTGCAAAATATCACTCACTGCCGCTTTCAGGACTTCGCATATGTTGGGAATAAAAAGTCGTAATTTCAAACTGCGAATACGTGCATAGAGCCAGAATTTGGCTCCAAAATATGGCTCAGGCCACGAAATTGGTTAGTTTGGGATATTTTGAAAACTGCAGGGGAGTTTGGGACAAATATGACCAAACGCCGCTTTCAGTACTTGGCATATGTTGGGTATAAAAACTCGTAATTTCAAACTGCGAATACGTGCAGAGAGGCAGAATTTGGCTCCAAAATATGGCTCACACCTCGAAATTGGGATGTTTGGGATATTTTGAAAATTGCTGGGGGGATTAGGACAAATGTGACCAAACGCCGCTTTCTGTACTTGGCATATGTTGGGTATAAAAAAGTCGTAATTTCAAAAAGCGAATACGTGCAGAGAGCCAGAATTTGGCTCCAAAATATGGCTTGGCCTCGAAAATGATATATTTGGGATATTTCGAAAACTGCAGGGGAGTTTGTTCAAAATGTCACTCATTGCCGCTTTCAGGACTTGGCATATGTTGGGTATAAAAAGTCGTAATTTCAAACTGCGAATACGTGCATAGAGCCAAAATTTGGCTCCAAAATATGGCTCAGGCCTCGAAATTGGGATGTTTGGGATATTTTGAAAACTGCAGGGGAGTTTGGGACACATATGACTAAACGCTGCTTTCAGTACTTGGCATATGTTGGGTTTAAAAAGTCGTAATTTCAAACTGCGAAGATGTGCAAAGAGCCAGAATTTGGTTCCAAAATATGGCTCAGGCCTCGAAATTGGGATGTTTGGGATATTTAGAAATTTGCAAGGGGGGATTGGGACAAATGTGACCAAACGCCGCTTTCAGTACTTGGCATATGTGGGGGGAAAAAAAAGTCGTAATTTCAAACTGCGAATACGTGCAGAGAGCAAGAATTTGGCTCCAAAATATGGCTCAGGCCTCGGAATTGGGATATTTGGGATATTTCGAAAACTGCAGGGGAGTTTGTGTTAAATGTCACTCACTGCCGCTTTCAGGTCTTGGCATATGTTGGGTATAAAAAGTCATAATATCAATCTGCGAATCCGTGCATAGAGCCAGCATTTGGCTCCAAAATATGGCTCAGGCCTCGAAATTGGGATGTTTGGGATATTTTGAAATCTTGCAGGGAGGTTTGGGACTAATGTGACCAAACGCCGCTTTCAGTACTTGGCATATGTTGGGTATAAAAAGTTGTAGTTTCAAACTGCGAATACGTGCAGAGAGCCAGAACTTGGCTCCAAAATATGGGTCAGGCCTCGAAATTGGGAAGTTTGGGATATTTTGAAAACTGCAGGGGAGTTTGTGCAAAATGTGAATCACTGCCGCTTTCAGTACTTGGCATAGTTGGGTATAATAAGTCGCAATTTCAAACTGCGAATACGTGCATAGAGCCAGAATTTGGCTCCAAAATATGGCTCAGGCCTTGAAATTGGGATGTTTGGGATATTTTTTAAAACTATAGGGAGGTTTGGGACAAATGTGACCAAACACCTCATTCAGTACTTGGCATATGTTGGTATAAAAAGTCGCAATTTCAAACTGCGAATATGTGTAGAGAGCTCGAATTTGGCTCCAAAATATGGCTCAGGCCTCGAAATTGGGATATTTGGGATATTTTGAAAACTGCAGGGAGGTTTGGGACAAATGTGACCAAACGCCGCTTTCGGTACTTGGCATATGTTGGGTATAAAAAGTCGTAATTTCAAACTGAGAATACGTGCAGAGAGCCTGAATTTGGCTCCAAAATATGGCTCAGGCCTTGAAATTGGGATGTTTGGGATATTTTTTAAAACTATAAGGAGGTTTGGGACAAATGTGACCAAACACCTCATTCAGTACTTGGCATATGTTGGTATAAAAAGTCGCAATTTCAAACTGCGAATATGTGCAGAGAGCTCGAATTTGGCTCCATAATATGGCTCAGGCCTCGAAATTGGGATATTTGGGATATTTTGAAAACTGCAGGGGAGTTTGTGCAAAATGTCACACACTGCCGCTTTCAGGACATGGCATATGTTGGGTATAAAAAGTCATAATTTCAAACTGCGAATACGTGCAGAGAGCCAGAATTTGGCTCCAAAATATGGCTCAGGCCTCGAAATTGGGATATTTGGGATATTTTGAAAACTGCAGGGAGGTTTGGGACAAATGTGACCAAACGCCGCTTTCAGTACTTGGCATATGTTGGGTATAAAAAGTCGTAATTTCAAACTGAGAATACGTGCAGAGAGCCTGAATTTGGCTCCAAAATATGGCTCAGGCCTTGAAATTGGGATTTTAGCGATATTTTGAAAACTGCAGGGGAGTTTGTGCTAAATGTGACTCATTGCCGCTTTCAGTACTTGGCATATGTTGGGTATAATAAGTCGCAATTTCAAACAGCGAATACGTGCAGAGAGCCATAATTTGGCTCCAAAATATGACTCAGGCCTCGAAATAGGATGTTTGGGATATTTTGAAAACTGCAGGGGAGTTTGGGACAAATATGACCAAACGCCGCTCTCAGTACTTGGCATATGTTGGGTATAAAAAGTCGTAATTTCAAACTGCGAATACGTGCAGAGAGCCTGAATTTGCCTCCAAAATATGGCTCAGGCCTCGAAATTGGGATGTTTGGGATATTTTGAAAATTGCAGGGAGGTTTGGGACAAATGTGACCAAACGCCGCTTTCAGTACTTGGCATATGTTGGGTATAAAAAGTCGTAATTTAAATCTGCAAATGCATGCAGAGAGCCAGAATTTGGCTCCAAAATATGGGTCAGGCCTCGAAATTGGGAAGTTTGGGATATTTTGAAAACTGCAGGGGAGTTTGTGCAAAATGTGAATCACTGCCCCTTTCAGTATTTGACATATGTTGGGTATAATAAGTCGCAATTTCAAACTGCGAATATGTGCAGAGAGCAAGAATTTGGCTCCAAAATATGACTCAGGCCTCGAAATTGGGATGTTTGGGATATTTTTAAAACTACATGGGAGTTTGGGACAAATATGACCCAACGCCGCTTTCAGTACTTGGCATATGCTGGTGTCATGTTCACAGAAAATGGTACCATCCGTTTTCTATGTGCGGCGGTTGGGACGCCAGAGAGAAAGAAGGTAAACAAGAGAGCGTACAGGACGCCCGCCAAGCTTGGTAGCTACTAGTCATGTAATCATATTAAGTATTAAAGTCAGTAACCAAGTCATGACTTTACATCAACCCTACAACCAAGACTTCCTCAGTAACACACAAACACCACATTGGCGACGAGGATGAACTGTGAACGCAGGTATTTGTTCAGTTTCAAACACAAGGGAGAAGCATGCTGCCTGGAGGAGGAAGAGAAGCTGTGAGCGCCATACCCGATGCTGTATGCTAACCGATGCTGTGTGCTAACCAATGCTGTGTGCTAAACGATGCTGTGTGCTAACCGATGCTGTGTGCTACCCAAGCTGTGTGCTACCCAAGCTGTGTTGAAGAAACTGTACTGAAGAATCTGCCGACGTTGTGTACGAAACGACGCTTTGATGTGTACAAAACCTGATGTTTTGGTTACGAAACGACGCTTCGTGTTACAAAATTCATCACGCTGTACCAACTGCTGCACCAACTGCTGCACCAACTGCTGTACCAACTGCTGTACCAACTGCTGCACCAACTGCTGTACCAACTGCTGCTATACCAACTGCTGCTGTACCAACTGCTGTGCTTCTGCTGTGAGTAGGAACAACACATGTACACAAGGGCTAGGTAAGAAGTCAGTTGCTGCTATATTGTGCACTGTTGTGAACTTTTGCATTAAAATGCTTGTGTGCTTTGCAAAATTAAAGTAATTACAGTGAATTCTTGACTAACATATTCAGTGCAGTAAGTGTTTAATATTCTGAGGAACATTTAAGTGATAAGTTACATTTATTCAGTAAAAATGGCAAATATACCTCAGTTTCCTGCATTTGATCCTGACTGCGACCAGACAAACCTGTCACAGAGGTGGGTCAAATGGCTTAAAAAGTTTGAAAATTTGTTGATAGTTTCTGACATCAAAAGTGCTGAAAGAAAGCGTACCTTTCTACTTCATTATGCAGGTGATAGAGTTTGTGACATCTTTGACACACTGAAAGACACTGGTGGTGCCAAAGATTATGACACTGCCAAAGCCAAACTAACAGAGCATTTCAAACTAAGGCAAAATACTGCTATGGAAATTATGCATTTCAGGAGAGCAAAACAACTCTCTAATGAAACTGTGGATCAATACCACACACGTCTGCAGGGTTTAGCAGCCCATTGTGAGTTTGCTGATGTTGACAAAGAAATCAAACAGCAAATAATTGAATCATGCACATCTACACGTCTTCGTCGAAGAGCTCTAGAACTTGTTGATGATGAAAGTTCTCTTACCAAGATACTGGATATTGCTCGTGGAATGGAAGATGCTGCACGTGATGCTCGTGTCATGGAGTGCAGTGCTAATAACGGTTCTGCCACTGTTACTAACAGTGATGAGGTACGTAAGGTTCAGGGAGGACACCGTGATCAAAGAAGATATCATGGCAAACCTAACAGTAAATTTAGCCGAAAACCACGTCACAACTGGGGTCAAGGAACAAGGCTCAAGCAGTCACAACGACCCACATCAGAGGGTGTCAACAATAAATGTTACAATTGTGGAGGAGACTACCCACACCAAGATAATGTTTGTCCTGCTCAAGGTAAGAAGTGCTATGAGTGTGGAAAACTAGGTCATTTTGGTGCTATGTGTCGTTCCGCACTAAAGAAACCACAGTCAATGAATAAAAGCACTGTACGAGGATCAGGTCATAGGGGTCGAGGTGGTAAACACAATATTGCACCTCATATCCAGAATGTTAATAATGTACAAGACAACATTTCATTACAACCAGTCTCAGATGACAGTGAATGTGATTATACTTATGGAGTACAAGCAATCACAGAATGGAATGATCTTCCAAACAACCCAGAGACATGTGTATACATTGCTGGTATTTGTCTCAAAGTTCTCATTGACACTGGATCAAACATTGACACCATGGCTGAGTGCCACTATGAAAAATTTAGAAAACAGTTCCCAAAGCTAGAAAAATACAATGGTAAAGCCACTGCCTATGCTTCGAAGTTAGCCTTGCCAGTGATTGGAACTTTCACTGCAGAGATTAGGTCAAAGAATGCAATGCTCATTACTACATTCCATGTTGTTAGGAATGCAAAGGAGTCTTTACTCAGTTACAAGACTTCAACCAAATTGGGGCTACTTCAGCTTTCTAATGCTGTAGCAGTGGAATCTGCAAACAATGTTGATGGTATTGTTGCTGAATTTTCTGATCGATTTAAATCCATAGGTTGTTATACTGATAGCAAAGTACATCTGCATATCAACCCAGATGTAATTCCAGTTGCCCAACCACATCGCCGACAACCATTCCATACTCGCAAGAAAGTCGATGCTGAACTGGATAGGCTGATAGAACTAGATATCATTGAACCAGTAACAGGCCCAACACCATGGGTAAGCCCAATTGTCACTCCACCAAAGCCGAAGAATCCAGATGAGATACGCATTTGTGTGGACATGCGTGTTCCCAACAAGGCAATAATGCGTGAACGCCATCCTACACCCACTGTAGATGATATGATTTACCGCTTGAATGGTGCAACTGTATTCAGCAAGTTAGAGTTAAACAAGGGCTATCATCAGCTTGAACTTGATGATGAGAGTCGATTCATCACAACGTTTACGACACATCGAGGTCTGTATAGGTACAAGCGCCTGAGTTTTGGTATCAACAGTGCTGCCGAGGTATTCCAGCACATCATCAGCCTGGTATTGCAAGACATACCTAATGCTGACAACATGTCTGATGACATCATTGTTTATGGCCGTACCCAAGCTGAACACGACAAAGCTCTTCGTGCAACATTGCAACGCTTACGAGAAAAGAATTTGACGCTAAGCCGAGCAAAGTGTGAGTTCAATCAACATAAAATTGAATTCTTTGGACATGTACTTAGTGACAAAGGTCTGTCTCCAGATCCTAAGAAAGTTGCAGATATCAAGAATGCTGCACCTCCTTCAACGTCCACTGAAGTACATAGTTTTCTGGGAATGGCAAACTACTGTTCTCGCTTCATTCCAGATTTTGCTACCATTACAAAGCCTCTACGTGAGCTCCTGAAGAAAAATGCATCATGGTACTGGAGCGATATCGAGCAAAATGCATTTGATGCTGTGAAAGATGCACTAGTAGAGAATGCGACTGCTGCATACTTTGATCCATCAATGGACACTGAGTTAACGGTGGATGCTAGTCCTGTTGGATTAGGTGCTGTTTTAGCCCAACACAAACCTGGTCAACCAGATTCCAGAGTAGTAATTGCCTACGCCAGCCGTTCTCTCACAGATGTTGAGCAACGATACAGTCAGACAGAGAAGGAAGCTCTTGCTCTTGTATGGGGCTGTGAACACTTCAATGTGTATCTGCTTGGTGCACCCTTCACCACGATGGTCACTGACCACAAACCGTTGGAGACCATCTTCAATAATCCAAAGTCCAAACCACCAGCTCGCATTGAGAGATGGGCTCTTCGTCTGCAACCATACAACTTTACGGTGAAATACAAGCCGGGTGCAGGCAATCCCGCTGATTACATCACTCGACATCCTGCCAACAGTTTCACCATCACCAAGCATCAGCAAGTTGCCGAGGAATATGTACACTCTGTAACCTGTGATGCAGTCCCTAAGGCTCTCACTCTTGATGAAATCCGTACTGCAACCCTAGAGGACCCAACTCTGCAAGCAACAGTGGATGCATTGACTAAGAAAAAGTTTCCACGCATCCCACCCTCAGGAGTTGACCAAGATGCATTCAAAGCACTTGAACGCATCCAGACAGAATTAAGTGTTACGCAACAACGCGATACTGTGCTGCGAGGTACTCGTATCGTGATTCCAGCTGTTCTCCAGCAACGTGCTCTGAAGCTTGCACATCAACGTGCTCTGAAGCTTGCCAAGCTGCAGTGGATACTTCAAGACCAACACCTCTAACACCTTCACAACTACCTGCTGCACCATGGACGGAAGTATCGATGGACTTCTGTGGACCACTACCAACTGGAGAGTACTTGATGGTAGTCATTGATGATCACTCACGTTATCCAGAAGTAGAAATCATCACTTCCACATCTGCAAAGGCCGTCATCCCGAAACTCGACAAGATCTTTTCAAACTTTGGCATTCCTGAAGTTGTCAAGACAGACAATGGACCGCCATTCAATGGACAAGACTTCGTCAACTTTTCTGAGCATATTGGATTCAAACACCGCCGTGTGATACCACTACATCCTCAAGCAAATGGAGAAGTTGAGAGATTCATGCAACCTCTCATGAAAGCGGTACGCTGTGCTCATGCCGAAGGACGATCCTGGAAACAAGCTATGTATGCTTTTCTCAGGAACTACCGTGCAACACCGCATGGAACACTGGGCAAGTCACCTGGTGAACTTTTATTTGGACGTCCTATGAGAATCGCACTACCCGTCATGCCAGCCGAGGTAACGGATAAACGTCTCGCTCAGAAGGATGCACTAGCCAAGGGCAAAATGAAAATTGCTCATGATCAACATGCAAAGGAACAGTTCATAAAGGTTGGAGACACTGTTCTCGTTAAAAAGAAAAAAGAGGGAAAGTTAGATATGCCGTATGATACAAAACCATATAAAGTGATTAGTGTAAAAGGAACTATGGTAACAGCTAGTAATAGAGATCATAGTATAACACGTAATATGGCCTATTTCAAAGTGATTCCAACTAGTGTAGAAAATGATGAAGTGCAAAGTCGTGCAAAAGAAAAAGAAAAAAATAGTTATAACCCGACAAACAATTCATCAAGGGATGTTATTGCATTTAAGGACTCTCGTCCTAAACGTCATGTTAAACGCCCTACTCGATTTGATGATTAATTGTGTTCCTATGTAATGAAAAGTATTTACTTATTATGCTAAACTAAATTTAATATTGTTTGAATAATGCAGATATCTCATTCAATATTTTGTAACTTTGTATTACAGTTTCTTTCATGTTTGTTTAACATTGCATATGTATTTTTAACATTGAAATCCTTTGTGGAAAAGATTAAGTTGTTTAAATTCTTTGTGTGCTTAATTAATGTTAAATGTATGCAGTATCTCTTGATATGTTAATAACTTACTTTGTGTCAATAACTTTGCTTTGTGCTACAAGTATGGTAGACATCCTGTATTCATTCTTTTTAAAGAAAAGGAGGGATGTCATGTTCACAGTAAATGGTACCATCCGTTTTCTATGTGCGGCGGCTGGGACGCCAGAGAGAAAGAAGGTAAACAAGAGAGCGTATAGGACGCCCGCCAAGCTTGGTAGCTACTAGTCATGTAATCATATTAAGTATTAAAGTCAGTAACCAAGTCATGACTTTACATCAACCCTACAGCCAAGACTTCCTCAGTAACACACAAACACTACAGCTGGGTATAAAAAAGTCATAATTTCAAACTGCGAATACGTGCAGAGAGCCAGAATTTGCCTCCAAAGTATGGCTCAGGCCTCGAAATTGGGATGTTTGGGATATTTTGAAAACTGCAGGGAGGTTTGGGACAAATGTGACCAAACGCCGCTTTCAGTACTTGGCATATGTTGGGTATAATAAGTCGCAATTTCAAACTGCGAATACGTGCAGAGAGCCAGAATTTGGCTCCAAAATATGGCTCAGGCCTCGAAATTGGGATGTTTGGGATATTTTGAAAACTGCAGAGGAGTTTGGACAAATATGACCAAACGCCGCTTTTAGTACTTGGCATATGTTAGGTATAAAAAGTCGTAATTTCAAACTGCGAATACGTGCAGAGAGCCTGAATTTGGCTCCAAAATATGGCTCAGGCCTCGAAATTGGGATGTTTGGGATATTTTGAAAATTGCTGGAAGGATTGGGACAAATGTGACCAAACGCCGCTTTCAGTACTTGGAATATGTTGGGTATAAAAAAGTCGTAATTTCAAACAACGAATACGTGAAGAGAGCCAGAATTTGGCTCGAAAATATGGCTCAGGCCTCGAAATTGGGATATTTGGGATATTTCGAAAGCTGCACGATAGTTTGTGCAAAATATCACTCACTGCCGCTTTCAGGACTTGGCATATGTTGGGAATAAAAAGTCGTAATTTCAAACTGCGAATACGTGCATAGAGCCAGAATTTAGCTCCAAAATATGGCTCAGGCCTCGAAATTGGGATGTTTGGGATATTTTGAAAACTGCAGGGGGGTTTGGGACAAATGTGACCAAACTCCGCATTCAGTACTTGGCATATGTTGGGTATGAAAAGTCTTAATTTCAAACTGCGAATACGTGCAGAGAGCCTGAATTTGGCTCCAAAATATGGCTCAGGCCTCGAAATTGGGATATTTGGGATATTTTGAAAACTGCAGGGGAGTTTGTGCAAAATGTCACACACTGCCGCTTTTAGGTCTTCACATATGTTGGGTATAAAAAGTAGTAATTTCAAACTGCGAATACGTGCAGAGAGCCAGAATTTGGCTCCAAAATATGACTCAGGCCACGAAATTGGTTAGTTTGGGATATTTTGAAAACTGCAGGGGAGTTTGGGACAAATATGACCAAACGCCGCTTTCAGTACTTGGCATATGTTGGGTATAAAAACTCGTAATTTCAAACTGCGAATACGTGCAGAGAGGCAGAATTTGGCTCCAAAATATGGCTCACACCTTGAAATTGGGATGTTTGGGATATTTTGAAAATTGCTGGGGGGATCAGGATAAATGTGACCAAACGCCGCTTTCTGTACTTGGCATATGTTGGGTATAAAAAAGTCGTAATTTCAAAAAGCGAATACGTCCAGAGAGCCAGAATTTGGCTCCAAAATATGGCTTGGCCTCGAAAATGATATATTTGGGATATTTCGAAAACTGCAGGGGAGTTTGTGCAAAATGTCACTCATTGCCGCTTTCAGGACTTGGCATATGTTGGGTATAAAAAGTCATAATTTCAAACTGCGAATACGTGCATAGAGCCAAAATTTGGCTCCAAAATATGGCTCAGGCCTCGAAATTGGGATGTTTGTGATATTTTGAAAACTGCAGGGGAGTTTGGGACACATATGACTAAACGCTGCTTTCAGTACTTGGCATATGTTGGGTTTAAAAAGTCGTAATTTCAAACTGCGAAGATGTGCAAAGAGCCAGAATTTGGCTCCAAAATATGGCTCAGGCCTCGAAATTGGGATGTTTGGGATATTTAGAAATTTGCAAGGGGGGATTGGGACAAATGTGACCAAACGCCGCTTTCAGTACTTGGCATATGTGGGGAAAAAAAAGTCGTAATTTCAAACTGCGAATACGTGCAGAGAGCAAGAATTTGGCTTCAAAATATGGCTCAGGCCTCGGAATTGGGATATTTGGGATATTTCGAAAACTGCAGGGGAGTTTGTGTTAAATGTCACTCACTGCCGCTTTCAGGTCCTGGCATATGTTGGGTATAAAAAGTCATAATATCAATCTGCGAATCCGTGCATAGAGCCAGCATTTGGCTCCAAAATATGGCTCAGGCTCGAAATTGGGATGTTTGGGATATTTTGAAATCTTGCAGGGAGGTTTGGGACAAATGTGACCAAACGCCGCTTTCAGTACTTGGCATATGTTGGGTATAAAAAGTTGTAGTTTCAAACTGCGAATACGTGCAGAGAACCAGAACTTGGCTCCAAAATATGGGTCAGGCCTCGAAATTGGGAAGTTTGGGATATTTTGAAAACTGCAGGGGGGTTTGTGCAAAATGTGAATCACTACCGCTTTCAGTACTTGGCATAGTTGGGTATAATAAGTCGCAATTTCAAACTGCGAATACGTGCATAGAGCCAGAATTTGGCTCCAAAATATGGCTCAGGCCTTGAAATTGGGATGTTCGGGATATTTTTTAAAACTATAGGGAGGTTTGGGACAAATGTGACCAAACACCTCATTCAGTACTTGGCATATGTTGGTATAAAAAGTCGCAATTTCAAACTGCGAATATGTGCAGAGAGCTCGAATTTGGCTCCATAATATGGCTCAGGCCTCGAAATTGGGATATTTGGGATATTTTGAAAACTGCAGGGGAGTTTGTGCAAAATGTCACACACTGCCGCTTTCAGGACATGGCATATGTTGGGTATAAAAAGTCATAATTTCAAACTGCGAATACGTGCAGAGCAACCTGTCCTCTTAAAAAGAACGTCAACTGTTGCCGTTTGACTCTACGGCTGTTTTTGGACGTTATTTTGTCTTAAACTACGTCTATTTTCGCTTCCATGGACTATCTCTTGTTATACAATGAAATACCACACTCTTATTATTCTATAACTCACTGACTATGCTCTGATATATGTTCTTCAAGTAAAAATACATATATTTTTGCCTTAATTTGGCCATAATCCAGAAAATTCCAGCCCATTGATCTTTATATTTAGGAAAACATCTAATAAATTTGGAAATGAATTTTTCGTTCGCCGACAGTTTCCTGTTACTATTTAGTCTTTTATGCTTTAATGTCGCTGGTCATTGTGACTTTCCCAGGATTTATATATGTTTTGTAGTAGCATTTAGTCACACTACAGTAATTTAACTAATGGGAAACCTTTATAGTCGTCGTAAATTAGTAATAATCATTTATCAAATAATAAATTAGCAAACATGTACAACTTCTTATGTTACGACTATTCGGGTAGGCCGTTCTGTTTGTTTACAACCCCAATGTTTCAAAAAACACAATACTTTTAATATATAAGTGACTAAGTATGCTCTAATACATGGTCCTCAATGAAAATTATGTTTTTTTTTGTTAATTTGTCCATAATGAATAAGATTCGTTACTGTTGATCTTTATATTAAGAAAAACATCTAAGAAATTTGGTATTGAATTTTCGTTCAAATAAAGTTTCCAGTTACTATTTCCTAGTTATCCTTAAATGTAGGTGGTCATTATTTTACTGTTATGTATATAGAAATTTAGCATTATGCATTTATAATACAGAACAATTTGGTCGTTCCACTGCCTCATAATTATATAAAATACATTGTGACAAATACTTGATAATTAAAATCAGAGTTTTTTGACAACTATAAAAAATCCTGTTGAAATCATGCCGTTTTGAGTTGTCATACGCTTCTTAGTAAATAATATTGTGTAATGTTTGGCACAATTTATCACTGTATTTACAAACTGTTTAGGTATTAATGTATTCATTTTTTTTAATGTGTAATATGTTACTTAATCATAAACTTCTTTTGCAACATTTATATCAGTTATAAATAATTGTCGCGAAACGGCGTATGAAAAAATAAATTTCCCCAAATGAAATTAGTGTATCGGCGATCGAGCGGCCATATTTAAAAGTGTATACTCTTGTCACTGTTCTGACATTAGTTTTCGATGTACGTATTTCATTTTTGTACCAATGTGTTCGCAATAGAATGTTCTAGAAGAACATAAGTATAAAACGTCACATAAGGATGTGTTCGGCCGGCAACATATATAAAAACTACGTCGATTATACTCGTCGTGTCAATAATACAATTGTTTTACCACGCTGATTCAATGCCATACTGTTTTCTCAAATAAGCTCTTCGGCTATTAAAGAAAACGTAAATTTCATGGCGAACATTTGTAAACTATCCCCAAGTAGATCTGATCGAAATTGGAATTTATACAAATATTTATTCTCGTGTTGCCCGCCACTGTTATTCTCGTGTTGCCCGCCACTGTCACCCTTGAGTAACCAGAAACGGATATACAGTAAAAACTAGGCTAACTCATCCTAATCCTTGCACAAACCCTCCAGAATTTCTTTATTGAAGATCAGCAATTATTGCGCAGCTCATATTATACAGTTTAAGAATGAGATTTCCTTGTTCTAAAGGAATGAAAATAACACTGCCTTAATCTCAGTCGATTAAGGCAGTGTCTGGGATGCTCCCGGTGCCCGTGCCTGGTGCTCGTGCACCAGGCACGGCCGATAGTGTACGTTTAATTGTTCTTTTAGTGTAAATAACGGAATAAAATGTAAGACATAGTATGCAGATCTTTTTCCAGATGTCTTTTTTTTTCCTAAAGAAAACTAAGATATTGCGAATTTTGCTTAACAAGTACATTAATTATTAACTTTTTGTCGTTATTATTGTTATAATTAAAAGAATTACATCTTGTTTTTTTTGCTTATGTACAAAACATAGTCTAATAACCACAGTTCGTTGCCCCTAAATCATCACAACATAACCAGTTTACTCATGTCATCGCCCCTAAATCAACAAAAACAACCAGTGTATTATTGTAAATAATTATATCTTATGATTTCTCAGCAATGGTAAGACATTTTTAAGACTCTAACCTTCGTAAGAAGGTATGATGTATACGAACTGATCGACCGGGCTTCACAACAAAAACATGGCCACATGAGTTGGATTATTCCGGTAATATTGAACTACTGTTCATTGTTATTAGTTTAACAATACTGTTATGGAATGTCATAAGAGTTAGGGAATGTCATAAGAGTTAGGGAATGTCATAAAGAGTTAGGGAATGTCATAAGAGTAGTCACAGGGCAACCAAAGATACCCAGCTTCTGGGTACGGGATCTTTGCCCGAAACGCTATGCGTGCTAGTGGCTTTACAATAATAATAATAATTGATTTAGGAAAAATATATACATAGATGCAGAGTTACAGTACAAACATTCTGTTTGATTTATAGATAGAGGTAGTACATACAATACCTAAAGCCACTAGTACGCATAGCGTTTCGGGCAAGATTGTAAAATCATCATTATTCCTATTTTCTCTCTTAACCCCCAGTGTACCATCTCGTATATTAATAAATAAATAACCAGGTTTTTTTATGCGGCTGTGCTGAAAGCCTGACGTAAAATAAATCATTGTGTCGGAGAACAGGAAGCTACAAATTAGGCTTATATTGAGGTTCCCCCCTCCCCCCTTTCCCCCCAATTACAGGTCTGTCTAATTACCACAAGCTACCACAAGCTACACAAGCTTCACAAAGCTTCCTGGCAATACGTTAGTAATGAATAAATATGATATGTTAGGCTGACCTAACCTAATCAAACCTAACCAAATCTAACCTAACCAAATCTAACCTAACCAAATCTAACCTAGCTTAACCAAACCTAACCTAACCGATGCTTGGATCGTCGACTTGATTTGGTGTCACCATTTCTTTATTTTCGTCTAATTTCTTTATAAAGAGATACTTTTTCAGATTAAAATTATGTTTTTTCGTGTTGTACATTCAGTACCAACATTATAATGAGTAAATATATCTTATTTATTCATTACTAACATATTGCCAGGAAGCTATGTGAAGCTTGTGTAGCTTGTGGTAGCTTGTAATTAGACAGACCGCCAATTACTGGTGGAGTAAATCAGCCTAGCCTACTTCTTCCTAGCATAACCTAGCCAACACTAGCCAAGCCTAGTCTACCCTTGCCTAGCCTAGCAAACAGCCCTTGAACCCCCTACTGTTAAGACTCTGCTCTCTGATTGTACCTATGACACCTATTATTAATTTCCTTCTGTATCTTTAGCTCCAGTATGTTGTTATATTATGCTGTGCAAATTTGGGACCTGGCCCTCTAGTATCTTACATATATGTATTATTTGATACCATTCTTGTCTCCTGTCCAGAGAGTACATTTTGAGAGCTTTGAGACGGTCTCAATTATTTAGATGTTTTATCATTTATATGTTTGCTGTTTATGGTCTCTTTATTTCCTCTAATTCAGAGATTTCTCCTGTTCAGAAAGGGGGAGTCAGTACCGAGCAATACTCAAGATGGGACAGCACCAGTTATTTGAATAGTATTAGCATTACTGTGGGTGGGGTCTTTGAATTTTAACATTCTCATAAACCATTCCATTATTTTTCTGGCCGCCTCTATATTTGCTCGGTTATGTTCACAAAGTGTGAGGTCGTCAGACGTCGTAATTCTCAGATCTCTTGCATGTTTTTTCCTTCTTAGAGTAGGTCTGATCGTCCTGTGTTCCTTGTTTCATTTAATTTCCTCGTTTCTACCATACTTCAGCACCTGTAACTTATCACTGTTAAAATCATGTTATTTCTGTTTTTTCAATGTCTCCTACAGTGCCAATTTTCTTGTGTCTTCTGTATCATCTTTAGAGTTTCATTGTTCAAATGTGTTATAAAATACATGCACCACCATCTTAGTGGTGCATATATGCATTCTACCTTGCATTTATATGCAAGGTAGAAAAATATGCATGAAAAATATATATGAAAAATATGCATTTTTGTTTTTTTATAATTAATCTAAACTGATGCTATTGTATATCTGTTAATAATTTATTTTTGTTTTTTTTAGGTAAAATTTAAATCAGACAACATTATCAATTGCAACATTACAACATTGTCAACAATTCTATCTGAGAGAACATTACAGCAATGGCTTCCAGTAATTCAAGTAAGTTACATTATAATTGTGATTTGTTTATAATATATACTTTAAATTTTATTTTTGTATGTTATTAATTTTATTTGGGTGTAAGTTCATATTATCATTAGATATAGAGTATAAAATCTTAATTTTGTTTTGTCAATTTTGTCTGTTAAAATTGCATATCTATTTCAAACTTTATTAATACCACAAAATGTTAGTTAAGTTGAATATTAATTTAATGTTATTGGAAGATCAAAAAACTTAGTAAAATAAGTATTTGAGTCCCAATTCAATTATTTGCAGTTCACAAATATGCAATTTTGATTTACATTGAAAATTCCAGATTATTCTTCTCTTATTTAAACATTAAATTTGGTTTACTTGTGTAATTAATAAAATCTGGTGCTGTACAGGTTCTCAATAATACAATCACAATTCTCCGCTCAGTCTTCTGTAGCACTGTACTGCTTTGTGGTCTTTCATTATGCTGCTACTGTGTTTTTTGTACCACTGTATTACATTTTAAACATTTTACTCTTTTTTTTATGATTGCCCAGATTATCTTTATTTACAGGCCAGAAGAAACCTTTCCAGCGGTGTTGTCCCATCTGCAGTAATGTCATTAGTGTTCGTCGACATTTCTGCAACTGTGGACACAGCTTTATAGATGAAAAGCGTAAGGGTGATGTAGAGCGGGAGGATAAATATAAGGAAATGGGTCGAAGAGCTGCTAAGCATCAAAACCTTTGCAGATCATTTAAAGCCATGAAAAAATCTGTAAGTATTTCATGCATTCTGTTATTTCTTCAATTAGAATTGTATCATATTGTATTAATATCCATTCTGTTAGGTTTTAAATTTTCCCACAAATAAACAGATTTTAAGCCATTTGATAATTAATTAGTATTAACATTTTCAATTTTGGTGTATACTGTACTTATTGATGTTAATAATAAAGTAATGTGCATTATATAAGTATTTTTGTGTTATTTTATATTTTTTTAATTTCCATTAGTTATGTAATTATACTTTAATGATATAACTATCAGTAGGTCTCTTAAACTAGGTAAGAAAAGTACATCTTAAGCTACTTCGGTACTTCTGCACTTTTGCAGATGTACCCAATGCTGTATGAGGGAGGGATGCTGTCTGTTTCAGAAGCTTATGGTTATCCCATCTTATATTCTGTAATCATAAAGTTAATCTCTTTTTTTTTTATAATTGAAGCCATATCTCTTGAACACTGTGTTCAAATTAACACTAAAAATATTTGTTATATTTGTAACTATTTTGTTGTATTGCAGGTCTCTAAGCTACAAGGTGGTGGTTATCAAGTTGCTGTCATCTATTTTAAGGTCTTGAGGTTATCTTGAGATGATTTCGGGGCTTTAGTGTCCCCGCGGCCCGATCTTCGACCAGGCCTCCACCCCCCAGGAAGCAGCCCGTGACAGCTGACTAACACCCAGGTACCTATTTACTGCTAGGTAACAAGGGCATTCAGGGTGAAAGAAACTTTGCCCATTTGTTTCTGCCTCGTGCGGGAATCGAACCCGCGCCACAGAATTACGAGTCCTGCACGCTATCCACCAGGCTACGAGGCCCACGAGGTCGGCAATAGAAATACCACAAAGGGCATGCTACCAGGAAGTGGTCTGTCAAGCAAAAATGTTAATAATCTCACCGAATTGTTTTATCTTGGTAATTATTATTATTATTATTTTGCATAAGCTAACATTGAAAATCATAAAACCTGCATGTTCCTTTGTGTTGGCAATAATGAAAAGCATTTACATAGTACAGTAGTTTAGTTCATATATTATGCATCCCATATCCATGTTGTTAGCGGTAGTGGAAATGGTTGCAGAGGCACATAATTAATTGGCTCCGGGATTGAACCAAGCAATTCATTTTAGCTAAGCAAGTTTCAATCTTGATGACCTAATTACATAATTCCATGCACATCACCACATTGACAAGGGGCTCGAGACCGACCATGAGTACAGATTTTAAATTAAGCAACTGACATGTGTGGAGAGCTAGTGTCACAATTGATATGTTTATCTTGCACACTGCCTCCATCCAGTGGACAGCGGTGGATAGGTTACAATCACTTAGTTACTACATACAGTTAGCAAACTGGTGATATTTGACCAAGATTTCTGGCAGCAGATCATTTTGAATGAAATATTTCCTCATGTCTTGAACATTTGTTATAGAATTATCCGAATTCACATATCTTTTTTCACTCCATCACATAGTGGAGGAGGGTGTGCAAATAATTTTGACACACTTTACTTTGCATCAGGTCTATATCATCAGATAATGAGACTTCCTTTACATATGGGTACCAAAATTCCCATAATGACATAGTTAATCATTGCTGCCAAATTTCACATTTCAGTGTTTCTTTCAATTAAAGTTTTTTGGAGGACATATTTTGTAATGATGATACCATATTAAATTTACGCATGTTTCTTAATTTTCAGCATACATGCAGGACAATGGATCAAGTGTCAACAAGATACCAACAAATAATATAGATGCCCAAGAAGATATCAACATCAGTGAGGCAAAAGAAAAGAATGGGGAGCAAGAGCTTAAGTTAAAGAAAATGAAGAAAAAACGAAGACTGTCCGAAGATTCAACTATTAAAGGTAATAAAAACTCATTCTTCGTTTTTTAAATTCAAAGCAAAACTTGTATATATTTTAGACAAGTTTTTAGGTTCCACAATTACATTACTGATTTGTTGCATAAAGTAGTTGTATTTTATACAGCTGATGAGTCACAATAATGTTGCTGAAGAATGTTGTCCTAACCACACACAAAAAGATGAAAATACAAAGACGTTTCGGTCCGTTCTGAACCACTATTAATTCAATTGTTAGTTGTATTATACTTGACTGCTGATATAATTTATTTCATGTATTCCAGTTCACAGTAATATTAAAATTAACATCAGAGCCTGACGGCTCAGTGGACAGTGCTCTGGGTTTGTAATCCTAAGGGTCAAGGTTCTATTTTTATTAGATGCTGAAACAAATGGGCAGTTTCTTTTGCCCTGATGCACCTATTCACCTAACAGTAAATAGGTACTTGGGAGTTAGACAGCTGATATGAGCTGCTTACTGGGAATGTGAGTGTTAAAATTAGGATTAAGGACTTGCCCAAAAAGCTATGCATGCTAGTGTCTGTTCAAGAATGTAAGAAATCTTTTATATATATATATACATACACATATATATATGTCGTACCTAGTAGCCAGAACTCACTTCTTGCCCTACTATGCAATCCCCGATTTGCCTAATAGGCCGATTGATTTACTTTATTTTCAATAAATTGTTTCCAATTAGTTTATTTGAATTATTATTATTATATTATATTAGGAACATAAATTATTGACTTAGTTGTGTGAGTATAGGTTACGTTTAGATAGGTTAGGTAAGGTTGGTTAGGTTCGGTCATATATCTACGTTAGTTTTAACTCAAATTTCAAAAAATTAACTTATAAATAATGAAATGGAATGATTTATCATTTCATAAGAAAAAAATGAGAAAAATACATAAATTCAGGAAAACTTGGATTATTAGGCAAATCGGGCCTTGCATAGTAGGCCGAGTATGACGTTCTGGCTACTAGGTACAACATACATATATATATATATATATATATATATATATATATATATATATGTCGTACCTAGTAGCCAGAACGCACTTCTCAGCCTACTATGCAAGGCCCGATTTGCCTGATAAGCCAAGTTTTCATGAATTAATGTTTTTTCGACTACCTAACCTACCTAACCTAACCTAACCTAACCTAACTTTTTCGGCTACATAACCCAACCTAGCCTATAAAGATAGGTTAGGTTAGGTTAGGTAGGGTTGGTTAGGTTCGGTCATATATCCAAGTTAATTTTACCTCCAATAAAACAAAATTGGCCTCATACATAATGAAATGGGTAGCTTTATCATTTTATAAGAAAAAAATTAGAGAAAATATATTATTTCAGGATAACTTGGCTTATTAGGCAAATCGGGCCTTGCATAGTAGGCTGAGAAGTGCGTTCTGGCTATTAGGTACGACATATATATATATATATATATATATATATATATATATATATATATATATATATATATATATATATATATATATATATATATATATATATATATATGTCGTACCTAGTAGCCAGAACTCACTTTTTGGCCTACTATGCAAGGCCCGATTTGCCTAATAAGCCAATTTTTCCTGAATTAATATATTTTTTCTAATTTTTTTCTTATGAAATGATAAAGCTAACCCATTTCATTATGTATGAGGTCAATTTTTTTTTATTGGAGTTAAAATTAACGTAGATATATGACCGAACCTAACCAACCCTACCTAACCTAACCTATCTTTATAGGTTAAGTTTGGTTAGGTAGCCGAAAAAGTTAGGTTAGGTTAGGTTAGGTAGGTTAGGTAGTCGAAAAACAATTAATTCATGAAAACTTGGCTTTTTAGGCAAATCGGGCCTTGCATAGTAGGCTGAGAAGTGCGTTCTGGCTACTAGGTACAACATATAAATATATATATATAAATATATATATATATTTCATTTATTTATTTATTTATATACAAGAAGGTACATTGGGTTTGTGAGAATACATAGCATAGTATTTACAATTTTGTAAAGCCACTAGTATGCGCAGCGTTTCAGGCAGGTCATTTATCTAATAGATAATTTTAATTAGGTAAATTCTAGCAGAATTAATAAAATAACAAATACATTGCAAGAAAAAAAATGAGATGAGAGAGAATAGTAGGTATATTAAAGCCCATTGGTATATTAAAGCTCTGATTGATTACACTGACAGCTTGATTGGTAATTTAAACAAGATTAATAGACACCATACAGCAGATTGACAGCACATATAAGAAGACAGCAATGATAACAATGGTAAAGATTTTTCAATATTTTGACATTACACTTGTCAATGATACAGGTCTATAATTGAGTGGGTCTTCTCTGCTGTCACTTTTGTAGATTTGAAGTATTGTGTTTGTGTGTGTAGCATGTGCATTAATTCAAGTAGAGAGGCTTTGTGTGTTATCTGTAGCTGCAGCTGTAGAGAAACACAATTTTTGTTTAATGAGGATATATATTTTATTCAGGTTTTCCTTATTTTCAGTTCACATTCAGGAAAATCAAAAGAGGAAGATCAGGGAAGCGAAAGACAAGAATGTAGAGCAAGAGGATAAGTCCTTGAAAAAAATGAAGAAACACCGACTTTCTCAAGATACAACTGTGACAGGTAATCAAAACTCATTCTTCGATTTCTAAGCAAAACTTGTACTCACCTAGTTGTGTTTGCAGGGGTTGAGGATTGGCTCTATGGTCCTGTGTTTCAATTGTCAATCAACTGGTGTATATATTCTTGGGCCATTCCTCCAGTTTGTCCAGTTTTAGTTATAAATTTTAAAGATTTAAAAATTGTAAAGTAATATAAACTTAATGGTAATTTAAGTAATGAAAACTTATTGGAACTTAAAGTAAAAATGAACTAGAATAATTAATAACAATGGATGACCAATAAAAGTCAAAAAGCAATTATGAAATCTATAAAATTAATAGCTTACTTACTATAATATAATAAGTACACTATAGTTTAATATTAAAGTTACACTAAAACACTAAAACAAAATGTGGTAGATTAAATTGAGATACACTCAGGTACACTGGATGATAAAGTTTATACTAGAGGACACAGGCAAAGCCAGTGTACTATGGAACAAGGAAGTAAAAAAAGAAAAAAAGAGACAATAATAAAGAAGACCCATTTTTTTTTTTTTAAGTTAAAACCTTTTGGAAGGAAAGGCAGAGCTAAAGTACACATTGGTAGTTAAATGAGGTTATAATTTGAACTCTGGTTATTCAGCAGCTATCCCACAGTCATTCAGGAGATTTGAGGTGAGCTTCAGTTGTTATAAAATAGGTTTTTCCAGTGTCAGTCCCCCTAGCTATAATTGTATTGTCTCCCACAAAACAATGTTTAATTACAGGGGAATTTTTCCAGAAACCCCGCAGTTTAAATAAGAGATTTTGTCTGAACCTGGTCAGACATTTATTCACATAAACATTTGATTTACTAGAGACTGCAGATTTGAAAAGGTCTGACTTGCGGAAGCAGCTATCTAGTTTAACTCAAATTCTCCTGTTATTTATACCCTCCTGTTGATTTGATACCCACTCTATAAGCTGATTTGATGTCACTAGTTTTGATTGAATATTTTGATCATATCTTGGATATTTTGATCTTTGGGGAATATATTTCAATATTTGGATCATACCTTGGATCATTTGGTCTTGGGGGAAAGACCATCATGCATTCATTCATTAATTCATGATGGTCTTGGGAGAAGTTTGTGAATGAATGAATGGAGGTTTTGGGGAGGCTTCAAGTGTGCTTTTTGGACCTGGCGAGTCTTTGGTTCCTGTCCCATCTCAAGAATATCTGATCATATATTCAAAGCTCTTTTTGTTATTTGGCAGTCTACCAGCTGTCAACTATTTGTTGTGATGTGTTTTGTTAATATATATTTTGTTTAGAATATACTGTATGGAAACCAGGGATACAAATATTGTATAGCTACAAATATAAAAAAAAATAATTTAAATATAAAGTACTTGTTATATATTCTCAAATAATTATTATATAAGTGTGCCAATGAATTGATGTGTGCTGTATTTGCAGAGCATCAAATCATGTAGATGGTAGGGCAAGTACCTTGAGGTGCTTCCGGGGCTTAGCGTCCCCGCGGCTCGGTCGTCGACCAGGCCTCCTGGTTGCTGGACTGATCAATCAGGCTGTTGGATGCGGCTGCTCGCAGCCTGATGTATGAGTCACAGCCTGGTTGATCAGGTATCCTTTGGAGGTGCTTATCCAGTTCTCTTGAACACTCTGAGGGGTTTGCCAGTTATGCCCCTTATGTGTAGCGGAAGCGTGTTGAACAGTCTCAGGCCTCTGATGTTGATAGAGTTCTCTCTCAGAGTACCTGTTGCACTTCTGCTTTTCAATGGGGGTATTCTGCACATCCTGCCATGTCTTCTGGTCTCATGTGATGTTATTTCTGTGTGCAGGTTTGGGACCAGCCCCTCTAATATTTTCCACGTGTAAATTATTATGTATCTCTCCCGCCTGTGCTCAAGGGAGTACAGATTTAGGCTCTTTAGTCGGTCCCAGTAATTTAGATGTGTTACTTTTTTTTACTGAGTAATAATTTTTACTGATGGTTTACTGAGTGGATTCTAGCAGTAAAGGTTTTCTGCACGCTCTTCAGGTCAGCAATTTCTCCAGCTTTGAAAGGGGCTGTCATTGTGCAGCAGTACTCCACTCTAGAGAGCACAAGCATTTTGAAAAGTATCATCATCGGTATAGGATCTCTAGTGTGAAAAGTTCTTGTTATCCAACCTGTCATTTTTCTTGCAGTTGTGACGGCTACTTTATTATGTTCTTTAAAGGTAAAGTCTTCAGACATGAGTACACCCTGATCCTTGACATTGCCTTTTCGTTCTATGTTATGATTTGCTCGAGTTTTTTACGTGGTTGCCGTTTTTATATTTTCATTTTGTCCATAGCGCATGAGCTGGAACTAATCTTCGTTAAACACCATATTATTTTCTGTAGCCCATAGAAAGACCTGATCTACATCTGATTGGAGGTTTGCTGTGTCCTCTATGTTGCCTACTCTCATGAAGATCCTAGTGTCATCTGCAAAGGATGATACAGTGCTATAGGTTGTGTTCTTGTCTATGTCCGATATGAGGATGAGAAAAAGTACTGGAGCAAACACAGTACCCTGGGGGACTGAGCTCTTCACGGTTGATGGGCTGGATTTTATTTTGTTGACTATTACACATTGTGTTCTGTTAGTCAGGAAATTGTAGATCCATCTACCTATTTTTCCGGTAATTCCTTTTGAACGCATTTTATGTGCAATAACACCATGGTCATTTATCAAAAGCTTTTGCGAAATCTTTGTAAATTACATCAGCATTTTGTTTGTCTTCCATAGCATCTAATGCCATATCATAGTGGTCCAGCAACTGAGACAGGCAAGAGCGCCCTGTTCTGAAACCATGTTGTCCGGGGTTATGCAGATGCTGTGATTCCATGTATTTTGTGATCTTACTTCTTAGCACTCTCTCAAAATTTTTTATGATGTGCGATGTTAGTGCTATCGGTCTAATTTTTTGCCTCTGCCTTATTTCCTCCTTTATGAAGTGGTGCTATCTCTGCTGTTTTTAGTATATCAGGGATAACGCCAGTATCTAGGCTTTGTCTCCACATAATGTGGAGGGCCTGTGATAGTGGTTTTTTACAGTTCTTGATGAATATGGAGTTCCAAGAATCCGGGCCTGGTGCAGAGTGCATAGGCATACTGTTTATGGCTTCTTCAAAATCCAGTGGGGATAGGGTGACGTCTGATATATGATTTGATGTTGGTATCATATCCATGAAAAACTCATTTTGGTTAGAAATCTTTAGTGCGTTTAATGGCTCGCAGAAAACAGTCGTATTGCTTCCTCAGTAGCTCGCTCATTTCTTTGTTGTCATCGGTGAAAGTTCCATCTCCCTTTCGCAGGGGCCCGATACTAGATGTGGTTTTTGATCTTGATTTTGCATAGGAGAAAAAATATTTCGGATTCCTCTTTATTTCACTGATGGCCTTTTGCTCTCTTTGCCTCTCCCGGGTTTTGTATGATTCTTGTAGCTTGAGTTCAATTGTTTCTATTTCTCTACATAACCTTCTTCGCCGTTCTTGAGATAGGGTGCGACTCAAGTTGTTCCGCGATTCGCTTTCTTTGCCTATATAGGGAACGACGTTCTCGTTCCAATCTGCATCTCTTCCTCTTTTTTCTTAGGGGTATGCGGTTTAAACATATTTTTAGTGCTACTGAGCTTATTTTTTCCAGGCACTGGTTCAGATATGCATTTTCTAGCTGTTCTTCCCAGTTTATTTCTGTGCAGACCTTGTTTATTTGCTCCCAGTTTATCTGTTTATTATTGAAGTTGAATTTGCTGAAATCTCCTCCACCGGGAATCTGGACTGGTTTTGAAGGTCTATTCCCCATGGTTGTCATAACTTCAATTAAGTTGTGATCTGAGTAACAGGTATTTGTAATCATTATGTTCCTGATCAATTCATCATTATTAGTGAAAATTTTGGTCCAGCGTGTTCTTTATAGTTGGTTTTTTTATTTGCTGGTTTAAGGCAAACCTGTCGCACATCTGTAGCAGGTCATTTGCATGTGCCTGTTCATTTAGGCTACTTCCTGGTATTCTTTCTGATATTACTGTATTAGCCAGGTGCTTCCATTTCAGGTGCCGTAGGTTGAAGTCCCCAAGCAGGATGATGTTCGGAGCTGGATTTGTGAGGTTTTCCAAGCAGTGTTCTATTTTCATTAGTTGGTGTTTAAACTGCTGAGGGTTTGCCTCTGGTGACTTATATACAAAGACAATAAGTACATTTAGGATCTCTATTTTGATTATCAGCACTTCCACCATATCATTTGAGGTGTTTAGCAGCTCAGTACAGATGAGTGTGTCTTTGATGTAGAGGCTGACCCCACCCTGAAGCCGGTGTTTCCTATCACATTTGAAAAGATTGTACTCTGAGATCCATATTTCACCATCATGGTAGTCCGGCATTCCGGCAATATTTCTTATAGTCGCTGGGAGGACGTTGAACAACCGCGGACCTCTGATGTTTATACAGTGCTCTGATTGTGCCTATGGCACCTCTACACTATTTGGAAGAATACACACACACTGGGTACTGGGGTGGGCCTACCTCCAAATGGCCCCTTGGTAAAAGTAAACCAATTTTAACTCAAATAATCTATGCTAGGATTCTTGGAAACCATTGTGGCACCACAATTGCCCTTCTTGGTCTCTGTCTACCGATTGTTGTAATGCCTGGTGGCCTCTGTCTACAGACTACTATGGTTCCAAATTTCTGTGATTTTGGTGTTTTGTTTTTTGCAAGAAATAAATATTTATTATATATGTTATGTTTTCCACATTTTCAGCACATCAGTGTCTACTTACTGCTGAAGCAAGTACCTTCATCAGGGTTCCCAAAGATCATATCTTAGAAGGGTCGAAGACGTCCATTATTTTGAAGCCATCAAATAGAAAAGAAGAAAGAAATAATTTGAAGATAGTCAAGAAGGAAGATGTATCTGTTGGAAGAGGGCAAGTCATGATGGTTCAGAAGAAAATAACGCACAATTTGTCTGATAGCAGATAATAAACTATTTTTTGATAATGTAATTGAGTCAGAGGTGACTCCCATCAATCTTACTTCCTTTATAAAACAATATAATTTCTATGAA
>NC_091180.1:140000-150000 GCF_040958095.1 Procambarus clarkii | reverse complement strand
TAAGCAGGGAACAGCTCCTCCGACAAAATGACAGAAGGATTAGGATAACAAGAGCACAATCTAGTGATGACGAGTATGAGGAACCAATCACAGCCCAGGAAGTAAAGGGGGCTATGAAAAGGATAAAATTACAGCACCTGGTGAGGATGGCATCACCTACGACTTACTCAATGCGCTGGTGAAGTGTCTGGGAACCTAATACTCCACCTGTTTAACAAGTCATTCCTAAGTGGAGTGTTGCCCACACAATGGAAACATGCAATAATTGTTCCCATACCGAAACCCAATGACCCTGGCAATTACAGACCTATCAGTCTCATGTCATGCACTTGCAACATGTTCGAAAGGATCATCCGAAACCGACTATTGCACAAAATACGCAGGTTAGGGGATGTGGGTCAATGGATTTGTTAAAGGACGGAGCACAGCAAATTGTATAGTTAATTATCTGCCTAATGACACAGCTAAGTACTCCCAATAAACTCTCTCCTTGGGGCAAATATTTTAAATTTAAAATACAATACCTAAAGCCACTAATACGCATATAGCGTTTCGGCCAAATATATACGAAGTAAAACCCAAACAAAAACCCATTACAGCAGAGTAGGACCCATAAAAGATGAGACTAACAATGCAACCCATCCTCGACTCTAGTCCATTACATTCAGCGGTCGACCCCACAGACGCATTCATAAATTTTAACATGCTGTTCATTCAAAACGGGAATTTTCTCAAGTATAAATTAATATTATAATATATTGGCATTTTGTGTATATATAGGCATAGGATAGGTTAGGTCAGGTGTTTAGGTTCTGTTGGCGTTTATTTGTATTTGTAGTACGTGGGTGAAGCAGTGATAGTGTTGTGATTCGAACAAACTTCGTCAGTGAAGCACTTGTTCCGGATATGTTCGAACGTCAGCAGTTGTGAGTCGTGTGTAAACCGCTTTTCATTCATAAACAGGGGGTTTGGCGGGTGCATGGAATCACTTTTGGATCTTTGTTTGGAGGACGGGCTGAACAATGTTAATTTTAAGTTGCACGATAAAAGGGCAGCAAACACACTGATCGAATACTTTACATCACTGTTCACACTAGAAAGCTTGAATGACATCCCATCACCGACACAAATGTTTGTCGGAGGTAAAGAGAATGAATTAAGGGAAATACCAATTACACGCTACACAATCAGGAAGAGCATTGACAAACTAAAAGACTCAAAAGCCCAAAGTGTGAATGTATTTCAGTCCCAAGTCGTAAAGGAACTGAACTGGCAAATTCACTATGTTTGTCAGTGAAACTCCTTTTCAGAAAATCCCTGGACCATTATCACCTGTTGAAGGTGATAATGAGACCTTACTAAGTGATCTAAATGAACTTCAAAAATGGTCAGATGACTGACAAATGCTTTTTAATGTCGATAAATGCTAGCCCTTACATGTGGGCCACAACAATCCACTTCAGAACTACCAAATTGACAGCACTACCTCACAACAGATAGATGAAGGAAAGGGCGTTTGAGTCAGAATGCATCATTTCGCCTTCTCGCCATGCCCTATGGCTGGGGGGATTGGTGCCCTGAAGCTACATCAACACCCTATACCCCCCCGAAGTGGCAAGGGGAGTTAGTGGACAATAATATTGCTCAACAAGTGGAAGAGGTAATTAAAAAAAATCATACCAGAGCTTCATCTCTCGTATCAGGAATGGATGAGGGCCACTAGGGGTAACAACACTGCAGACCAGGCATGACAGGGCGGATCTCATAGAAACCCATAAAATACTAAATTTGGAGGATGTCAATCCGGACAGTTTTTTCAAAAGGTCAGACGTAACACGAACGAGGAGCAACGGGTTCAAGCTCAAGAAACCACAATGTAGGACAGAAAACCAAAGATGCTTTCACCCATAGGGTTGTAAACCCGTGGAATCGCCTACCCGCACATGGCATAACTCTGCTTGGTATTAAAATGCTGTAGCGAGTAATCCTTATACTCGCTCCATTATCTCATTATCTTAATAGCATAACTAATTAGCACTAATTACAGAAGCTACAATCCTTTCCCCAATTACAGGTAATACTCTTCTCAGCTTGTTGGAGGGAGCTGAGGTGTAATCACCATATAAGCAAGCGATATGAGGAATGGAGGACAGTACAATTTCCCCATTCAACAATGTAGCACTCGGCGTGTACAGTTCTAATCGACCCAAGACGCTACAGCTTCGACACAGAGCAGACAGCAGACTACGACCGCATCGAGCCACCACGCTCTCGCTCCCCGAGTTCAGACACTCACAATTTGCCATTTGCCATTATCTTAATTTTATTGTACATGTGCTTGGGGTTCTACTACCCAAAATCATGCATGTCCCCTAATTATGCCATACAAATCTGCTATTAGAACTTTTACCTGAATAAACATTTAATATTCTGTATGTAAAGTAGTACTGTTAATTTAGTACTTGTGACGTGGATTGTTATGGCCCATATACAAGATCTTGCATTTAATTATAATTTACATTATAATTTGATGATGTGGTTTGTAATATTCTCATCTATGTTATGGGTATATATGACAAAACCTCATGTAAATCAGGTAGGTAGGTAGGTGTGTGGCAGTCCGTCTAATTACCCAAAGCTTCTTAGTACAGTATACGTAAGTAATGAAACTCTACGATATATTTACTCACTATATTGTTGGTGCTGAATGTAGAACATCATGAAAAAAAACTTATTTTTACTCTAAACTAACATAACTTTTATAGCAAAATTGGAATCATCTAATTACCCAAAGCCATAACATTCTCTCTTTAGCGCATTTATTATGCACCCTATACCCATCTTGTGAGCCGAAGTGAAAAGAGATACAGAGGCTTATTTATTGTAATGTTCCTGCATGCCAATGTGAGAAGGAATCCACAACATTTTTATATTTACCCTTTTGCTAAGTATTCTTATATATCTATGTCTAGCTTCCAAGACAAGCACGTTATTACATGATTGCAAACTGTTTATTGCTCGTAGTGAAGAAAGGGAGTCAGAAATAATTAAGCTGTCTACTTCAGTGTTGTCAATAATTTCGATTGCTACCAGGCTTAGAATGTAGACTTCCTGTGTTGAACTGCGAGTTAAGTTTCGTATAATTTCGTTATAAAATATGATTATTTCAGAGTAAAAATGTGTATTTCCATGTTCTACATTCAGTACCAACATTATAGTGAGTAAATATATCATATTTCTTCATTACTTACGTAATGCTAGGAAGCATCACCTCAAATGAAGTAGTTTCCTGAACCTACTGGGCCGTCATATCTACACTTGAAACTTTGTACGGAGTCTGCCTCCACACACTTCCTGATGCATTCCATTTGTCAACTACTGATACTAAAAAAGTTTTCTGTATCTCATTTGGGCACTCATTTTTCATGTTTACCTTTTTTTTTGTGTGTGTGTTTTTTGAAGGAAAGCAAAGAAATTGCACATAACTACAACTACAATTTATTTAATAAGCATTTCTAAACTAAACAAAACTTTGAGGGTAATTAATAAAAATAAAAACTAATTTGAAAACAAATCTTTCTTGAGCAACATAGGGATGCAAAATTAACATGACGATGATTTGGGCAAAGAACATTTGCCAACCCAGGGGTAGAGAATACTTGTTATTTTCTCTTTGCTTTGCTACTTAAAGCTACTCAAATCAAAGGGAAGAGTGTTTCTTCCATTTCTTCGTTGTCAGTCTGTGACTCAATACTGACTACACTGTTGTCACTGTCGGTCTCAGAATCCTCGGAATCTTGACTGTCTGTTTGAAATTTGTTGTACTCTACTTCCCTGTCTTCAGAAAACAGGTTAGTTGCCTCAAATAGTTTAATTTGATAGAATTTTTTCATATTTAGCAAGAGGGCCGTAAGTCCACTGGTTACATGCTGGAATGATGACTTCTTTATTGAGTATTTACCCGGTTCCTGTAAAACAAACACACATCATTATTTCAGGCATTTTTTAAATTAAATGTTTGTTTTCCTAACAAGTGTTTCATTTAAACTTTAACCAGTAAAAGTGATAATGATAATATTACAATTTGTGTCTACAAAATGCTTTTACTAATTTTACTTAGCTTAGACACAAACAACAATGATTAAGCTACCTGTTAAAATAATTACCAAGTAGCTATAATGCAATAACATTTATTTCAGTGGAGTAATTAAGTTAATATTGATACCTGATACTAACTTCAATTATCCAAGAGGGTGGAGCACTTTTGTTTTGTACATCATCTAGTCTTTGTGTTATCTCTTCAAGCTTTTTTCTGTAGAAATCCAAGTAACTTTTCATTTCCAGTTGAATGACATTTTGTTCTTTCATAGTCCTGTTGTACATATGCAGCTTTTCTGCAGCATTTCTCTTTTCTTGAAGATTAACTTAAAATATTCAAAAATAAAATATAAAGTAAATTATTTAATAAGGAACATGAACAAATCTGTCATTGTAGGATGCATGTATTATGTAACAACAATGCAATCATATGTAATCATTTTTAAAGTATCTTGTTAATATTATTATCTTAAAAATATAAATTAGGCATGGACTTCCATTTGTCCATTACCATAATGAGTAAGTTTGAATTAACATGTTAGTAGCTAACAATATTTATCCTCATTGACAAGGCCAATATGCACAGAAAAATAACCAAATATACTTACCATTATCAGTTGGTTGAGGAGTGTCATTATACCATGGAAAGTTGCCCTCTTCATCAATGTCCACACTAAGTTTTTCTGTATTGTCTTCATTGTAGACCGCTATCAGTTCCCTCAACTTTTTCCTGTCTGCTTCAATCTTTGCACGGTATCGTGATCTCATTTTGCTTGAAACTGAAAGAAACACTTTGTTACTAGTAAATAAGATTATAGTTGATAAATTTGTTTTGTATATACTTAGTAGTGAATACCTACACAAAAGTAGCAGAACACACTACATAAATATTTGCCAAGCACTTTTTTTTTTAACAAGCTTAGGTATACACAGCAATGTGCTGCTATCCTATTATGTATGAAAGACAACAGTGTAGATCAAAAACCTCACAGGACAGCCAGTCATACATGGAATCTGGAGAGAATATGAAATGTAAGGCTGATCTATTAGCCTCCACTAACAAAATCGGGGTACAGCACAAGAATATCTTCCAATATTCCTGAGTGTATGAAGTAATAACAAAACTCAAAGTACATCATACCATTTGTTCTGAAGTCATTGATAACAAGGCAATCACATATATAGTGATAGACAGTATGTCCTAGCTTTTGTTCACATAGTTTACAACTGGAATGATTTCCATTGGCAGATACATTACCTGCAGGCACCTGCCATAGATATTGATATCTCAACTTAATTTTGACAATTACCTATAATTACATAGGACAACACCTAAGTGAGATGGTATCCATACAAATCTACCTTAGAAATAAATGACATTAGATGTGTTTAGATAAAAAAAGTCATTGTTTTCTTGAAGTATTTTACAAACACTAAAAGATTTCTGTTTGTTTTATCAGTCCCTAACTTATACATAAGCTTTAACATACCTGCTACACCGGATATTTGGGATTTCTTGGTTCTAATTGAGTCACATACTAACTCTATCCCCTTTTGAACATCATTTTGAGAAACTGATCTGTTGAGAATAGAGGATACTGTTTACTATAATGTTTACTAAATTCAAACATGTAAAGACCCTGATTAATTAAAAAAAATTAACTTAAATTTTTAGGCAATGGTCATAATGGCATTTTATGATGGCTGACAATTATTGTACAAGAACTAAACAATTAAAATAATAAAGAAATGTTTTGGCAATTTTATGATTTATGGTACTGCATTGATTTTACAGTACAATAACCTTGTTAAAATATATAAGAGTATTTCAAAACAGTGCTTCTTACTATATATTTTACAAGCAAACCTTTTATTTAAACTCTGGGCTAAGTTGGTTAACTCTGCAATCCAGATGAGAAGTTGTTTTTCATCAAGAGATAAGTCAGCTAACTCCTTTCTTATTAACTCTGCAGCTTCTTTTGCCTATCAACAGGAGGAAAAACTGTCCTGTTAGTATAATAAATGTTGCAATTTTTATTTAATATTTTGATATTACAAAAAAAAAAACAATCCTTATGAGCCTAACTCTGATGAAGGCTGTTTAATGGCAGTAAATGTTATTTTTATTTTTATTTTTGAATGTTTTTTTTTTTCCTGTGCACTTATATTAGTGATTCATGATCATTGTTCCATATATTCAATGAATAAAGCAAATTACTTGCCTTACAAAATCTTGAAGCTAGAACACGAGCTAAAGAGTCATGTTTACGTTGGTTCCAAAAAAATGAAGATTCACTAAGTTCTTCTTCACGCTCTGAAAAAAAGGGACAAAAAATAACTCCCTTCAATGAATATGTAAAATGAAAATAATTCATTTTTATGCAGGCGATGAGTCACAATAACGTGGCTAAAGTATGTAGACCAGACCACTCACTAGAAGGTGAAGGGACGACGACGTTTCGGTCCATCCTGGACCATTCTCAAGTCAATTGTGATGAGGAAGTAGAGACAGGCAATAAATAGGCTAGAGAGAGCTGAGGAGCAAAGTAAGGAGTATTTTAGGGGATAGTAATAATAATAAGAGCTGCAGATGGCCTATTGGCCCATACGAGGCAGCTCCTATTATAACCACCAAATGAGAAGGAGATAGGAATAAGAAGACGATAGCAAGGGAGCGTAGGAGAAGACAATGAACAGAAAAAAGGGAGAAGAGTGAAAGAAAAGGAAAGAGAAAGAAAAGATAGATAAATGGAAGGGGTAAGCTTATGTTAGGTCACGTTTGTTAGAAAGATTACAGCATTTGAGTATATACTGTGAAAGGGAAGAGTCCACAGCAACAAAGCCAGGACTCAAGTTCATGTTGGGTACATTGTGTATTAGAGCCGATTTAACAAGACGGCGTCTGTGGAGAGTAGAGGCAGGAAAGATTATTTTGGAGGAAGACCAATCTATGGGATGATTAGAATCCCTCATATGGCAGAAGGGAGCATTGTTAGTGTCTGCAGACTTGACACTTCTCTTGTGTGCTTTAAGTCTGTCATTCAGTGTACAGCCAGTTTCGCCAAAGTATTGTACCAGATGAACAGGAAATAGAGTAGACACCAGCAGCAGGAGGAGCATTTTTTTTTTTTTTTTTTTTGAGGAGCACTGTGAACTAGATTGCTACGAAGTGTTTGTTGGTGTGTTAGTTAGTTCTTATTCCTATCTCCTTTTCATTCAGTGGTTATAATAGCAGCTGCCTCGTATGGGCCAATAGGCCATCTGCAGCTCTTATTATTATTACTATCCCCTAAAATACACCTTACTTTGCTCCTCAGCTCTCTCTAGCCTATTTATTGCCTGTCTCTACTTCCTCATCACAATTGACTTGAGAATGGTCCAGGACGGACTGAAACGTCATCGTCCCTTCACCTTCTAGTGTGTGATCTGGTCAACATTCACTTTTATACTATCTATAATTTACTTGCTATATTAATCAAATCCAATTCATATACACAAAGTTGTAGGGTGACACCAGGTGTTGCTAGTTACTGAAGTCATCTTCATTACACATAATAAATATCACTAACAAGTTTTAATAGATTATACCTTCCTCATTGTACCAATGCACTATAAACTAACCGGCTTTCAACATGTTTTTGGTGGTACTGTTGTACCGCGACATATAGCTGAAAATTTGCTCGGTTTCTTCACCTGTGGTCAAACCACTTCCATGCTGCCAGCGTCCTCCATACAAGACCTATAATTAAGATGTAACACACTGTAAAATAATTACAAGGAAAGAATATTAGTCGATTGCTCAAAAATTTAATTATGACTAAATACTTTATTCTGATTAATAGCTTTTTAACCCTAAAATAACGTTACATTTATACCCGTTACTTTGACAAATGATAATTATTTACCTGGCAATACCATGCATGTGCTTTTGCATGCAAAACCCCTAGGAACGGCTTTGTCTCCAGTAGGGTGAATTTTTTATTTTTTTCTTGAATTTTCAGGGCCCATGGCCAGCACTGTACTGGCATATGATGTCCTGGCAGATGTACTTGGCACTTTTGAAGTAATTTATATGGAGATAGTGTGCATAGCCAAAAACCTCACCACGAGTCATATTGCACATTTTGAGAATTACACCATGCCGGCATGATGCAAGGTTTATGCCAGTCTGGTCCAGGGATTTGTGTGTATACGATTCGTTTCGTGCCGCTTTCCACAACGAGACACCACAATTTTGGCTGTTTTGCAAATCAAATATAAATGATATATATTATATATTTATATAATACTGTGTATATATATATATATATATATATATATATATATATATATATATATATATATATATATATATATATATATATATATATATATTATATAAATACAGTATATATAAAATATATAATAAATAATGAAAAGAACCTAACCTGATGGGTTATATGAAAGTGATATAGACCAACAGAAATATAGCATCTTACTCAATATGGCTTCAGACCCCAAAAATCACCATTTATATGGTGCATGTAGCTCTTGACAAACGTTGAGTACTCTATGTTTTACTTGTTGACTTGCCTGTGGGTTAAAAAAACCTAACTACTCGTTATAATATATATATTAACTCTGTAAACTGTAAGACATCATGACTGTCTTTTCCCAATGGTGTAGTGGGTTAAGAACACTCGCCTGGCGTTTCGCGAGCGCTTTGTCCTGGGTTTGTATCCTGGCCTTGGAAGATTTACTGGGCATCAACCCTTAACTATGGCCCCCCCCTTCCTGTTTACCCAACAGTAAAATGGGTACCTGGTTGTTAATGGATTTGGTGGGGTCATATTCTGGGGAACATAGGATTAACGACTTGCTTGAAACACTATGCGTGCTAGTGGCTGTACAAGAATGTAAAAAGTCTTATATATATAAATAAAAATATAAAATCTATGTACAGTTTACAAAGTCTGTACACATAATATTTACCTTTGTTTTTAAGCTCTCTATATGGTTAAGGTGATTAGTCACATCATTGTCAGCAGCAAAGACACTCTCTGAATAATATGATTCCCTCAATCCTCTGAAAGAAACAAAATGACAGTATTTACATAATTTACATTGATTTGTTTTCAATTTTGATGATTGTGTAAATATATATTACTTAATGTTGTAATACATGAATAATGCTATTATGTATTGCATGTAAGAATTTTTCAGATATTGATATACTTACATAACGAATAATGTATTGTGATATATAAGTTGCCCTAATAGAAATGTATTAATTGTGGAAAAATAAAAATTTATCTTACAAAAGGAAAATTATTTAAGAACTGTACCTTCCAACTTTTTCATATCGGAATAACTTTTTGTTGCCATCAATATGTATGGCAAATGGGTTAGTATGACAAGCAGGGCACACGGTCTTATTGTAGCTTTGGACATTTGCAAGTTCATACTGCATAAATCTCCACTCCTGGAATGTTCTTTTAGCAGCTTCAAAGTTGATGCAACCATCCTGAAGTATATACTGAATATAGAATTTGCATGGATTAGCCCCATATATTGGGGGAGTGGGTAGCACAAGTTATAGTGCAAGATTGAAGAACTACGTTCCCAGCCTAGTACTGGGAACCTGGTTCCCAGCCTAATACTGGGAACCTTGTTCCCAGCATAGTGCTGGGAATCTAGTTCCCAGCACTAGGCCCAGATGTGGCTAAGCCATGCAAGTTGCATGAGTTAGCCATATATATTGGGGGAGTGGGTAGCACAAGTAACAGTGCAAGTTTGAAGAACTATGTAGGAAACTATAAGGATGAAATTAATGCTTTTTAGTTTTACTTTTGAATAATGTTTTGAACAGCTGGACAGCTTTTAATTCAATAAAGAGTTTACCAATTAGGAGCAATAACCAATT